>NC_079442.1:43758668-44006168 GCF_903798145.1 Danio aesculapii | reverse complement strand
TTGGTGCTGTACTGCATTTTTTTTTCTTTTTCCATTTATTTGCTTTTTCGACAGTATTTTTGGTTTTCAGTATTTTTACAAGAGCGACACTGTGGCTCAGTGGTTAGCACTGTCGCCTTACAGCAAGAAGGTTGCTGGTTCGAGTCCCGGCTGAGTCAGTTGGCATTTCTGTGTGGAGTTTGCTTGTTCTCTCTGTGTTGGCATTTTTTTTCCTCTGGGTGCTCCAGTTTCCCTTATGTATTGTATGAGTGTGAATGAGTGTGTACGGGTGTTTCCGGGAGGGGGTTATGATCGCATGGTGCGTGCCCAGAAAAAAATTCAATAAACCAGGTGTTACACATTTAAAATACTATAGCAATTTACTATATTTTTTGTATTTTAAGGCAAATAATTAGGTATAAGCATTATATTGTATATATAGTTACACCTCTTCATTAATTAATTATACTACATAATGTAGTATCTTTAGTAACCATCATGAACTAATAGTAATTACCATAGTATACTTTAGCCTTTACTACAGTGTTTCCCAACCCTGTTCCTGAAGGCACACCAACAGTACACATTTTCAACCTCTCCCTAATCAAACACACCTGAATCAACTTATCATAACATCAGAAGAGACTCCAACACCTGAAGTTAATGGGTCAGAAAAGGGAGACATCCAAAATATGTACTGTTGGTGTGCCTCCAGGAACAGGGTTGGGAAACACTGCTTTACTACATAAAAAAAAAAAAAAAAATTATATATATATATATATATATATATATATATATATATATATATATATATATATATATATATATATATATATATATATATGTATATATATATATATATATATATATATATATATATACACTCCTCTCCCTCAGTCATCATTCATCAAGCAAATTTCTCGTGTTAGCCATCACCGACCACAGCGAGAGGTGGCAGTAAAAAGTTTGTTGTCAACCACTGTAAAACAGGTAGAAGAAGAGCTCGTCATTCTCGCCATCATATGGATTTACTTTCACCGGCTAGACACCGGTCTCATTGCATAGCACTTAAATGTAGCTTGTGTGGACACTATTCTGCGCTACTTAATTAAAAAAATTGCTTCGCTACTGAAAAGCTTTTTGATTTAGCAACACTACCGCCACGCTACTGAGAAATGTAGCGATGCTGCTGCCCAATACTAGTATGTTGTGTTGTTGTTGGTTGCTAGGAGATTGCTATGCGGTGTGTTCTGATTGGTCATTTTTTCCTGATCCTTTTCTGTACTGTGTTTTTCCAAAGTCTATGTAGTATTTGGTTTTTCTATTGTATTTTTGATTGTTAGTACTTTTACAGCGGAAATTACTTTTTTTACACTGAGTGAAAAAAGGATGTTGTGTCATAAGCCCCTTTCACACAGTGATACCGGTATAAATCCAGAAAGTGTCCAGAAGGACTTTACCGGTAAATTAAAAAAAGCGCTGTTCACACAGGCGAGGACGTTCTGGAATTTTTCAGGAAAAGATCCAGAAAAACACACATCCATTACAAAATACCGGTAAATTCTGACATCATTAACCAGAAAAGACCTCTAAATTGCTGCACTTGTATTTGTAAACATTTGACTATATTACACACTCTGTGGATGGATAAGTATTGTGAACAACTTCGATGAAAACATATAGAGGAACACTTTCGCATGTCGAGATGTACATAGTGTGTTCTGGCGCTCACCGGCTGCTTCACGTGTACATGCGACGCGTCAAGCAACTGAAGGAAGCAGAGCTTGAAGGCAAACAAACAACGGCTTATCATAAGCATTTTATCGATAATTATTCACACAGTTGCATTAAGAAGGAACAAAGAAACATTATCTAACTAACATCTAGCACCTGAATGTGTCTAGAAAATGTGAATGCGTCTGAGTGTTCTGATTGGCTAAAGTAGACATCTCACATCAGCAGATTCTAGACGTGAATGCTCTCTTTCCGGCAATTTTCCTACTGCGTTCACACAGCGCAGCATTCTGGCAGATTACCAGTAATGTTATAACTTCTCTTTCCTGAAAATATCCGGAACGAATTTACCGGTATTTTCAAAAAGGGCCTGTTTACACATAGAGACCTTTCCGGAAAATTGCCGGTAATTTTCCGGAAAGGTCTGTATGTGTGAAAGGGGCTACTGTTGGTTGCTATGGAGTTTCTAATGTGTGTTCTGATTGGTAACTTTTCACTATCTAGTTGTGTACTGTGTTTTTCTAAAGTCCATTTAGTGGGTTTTTAGTATTTTTAGAGTGGAAGTTACTTTTCATGTTCTGTACTGCGTTTCTCCAAAAGTCTATTGCTATAGTATTTGGCTTTTCTTGTTGATTACAAGATCACAGTTAACTGAAACTTGAATAAAATATGCATTAACTATATATATATTACAATTCGATTCATCTTTATTTCTATAGTGCTTTTACAATGTAGATTGTGTTAAAACAGCTTAAAACAGCTTAACATAGAAGTTCCAGTAAATTGAAATTGAAACTGTGTCAGTCCAGTTTTTAGAGTTAAAGTTCAAATTAGTTTTGTTCAGTGTAGTTTCATTTTCACTGCTGAAAGTCCAAAAACTCAAGGGCAAATCCATCAATGCGCAACTCCACAAGTCCCAAACCAAGCAAGCCAGTGGCGAGGAACAAAGCTTTACCATTTGACGAAAGAGAAGGGAAAAAAAATAAAGGAAAACCTTATATCTATCATGTTCACTGTACTGTATGTAATTACATGTACTAATATGGCAAAACTGAAATTAATTGAACAGAAAATAACTAATAAAAAAATACAAAAATTAAAACAAAATGGAAAATGTATTTGAAATATTATAAGTGTCAGTCAACTATATGTATGAATTGAAATAAAATAAATAAAATAAACTTATTTGAACTACGTGTCAAGTCAGTATTTCTCATTTTTGTTTAGTTTAACTCGATGCACTAAAATAACTAAAACTAAAATAAAAAGTAGGCTAATAACCTAATGCATTTTTTAAATTAAACCTTTTGGAAAACGGAGTTAATTGAAATGGAGAAAATAAAAATGCAATCAAGTCAGAAAATACAAAAGATAAAACTGTATTTATTTTCTTCCCAATTAACTGTAAATGGCTTATTATTTATTAAAATTTTCATATAATGTTTTTTTATTTGAAGTAACAAAATACACAGTAGTGTATTTTACACAAAATAGGCTCATTCTGAAAATGTGGCCCTATATACATTTCTGGAGGTTCGCAAATTATGTAGCTAGAGCTACGTATGGCTGCATTTCATCTATAAAATGAACGCTACAGGATGGTATGACGCTGTTCCTTTTTGCGCTTACCAGTTGACCACTTACCTCCATGTGGACAGCTTTCCCGCTGTTCCCAGTTTATCCAGTGGCTAGCCGCGAACGTTGAAGTATTTGAGATGCAGAGTTGACCATAACGATGGGGTTCGAGTCTGGTGAAAAACGGATCCAGAAAGCAGGTAAGACAAAAACAAAAGCCAAAAAATAAAATAGACAAGTAAATAACAGTGTGAGAATGTGGTAAAATCTGAAAACGTAGTAAAATTCAGGCTACTGCGAGGACTTTTTTTCTGGATTGATTTTCAAAACACTGTAGGTTGGGTTTAGAGAAGTGGGTGGGCACTGGTCAATCAGTGCTTTATAAAACAGTATTGGTTAAGTTTAGGGAAGGGGGTGGGTGGGAGATCAGTAAGTCAGTCGGTCAGTCATTCAGTTGACAGCTGCCTCTGGTGGATTTGCGTGAGAACAGCAGGCACGTATGGCACTCGCGAGAGAAATTTGAGATCTGAAAAAGCATCCACAGCGGCCCCTGGTGGATTCATGAACACAAAAACCGCAAAAAACGTTGCTCCTAGGACATATTTGGCGCTCTCCAGAAATGTATATAGGGGTACATATCAAAAATAAGCCTGGGTTGCATTTATTTATTTACTTAAAAAATACATATATTTTTTTAAATCTATAAATTTAAACAAGTGAGAAAACAAACAAGAATAACAAACAAGAATGTTTAATAGTATCTCACAATGATAAAATGTTAAATACTGTTAATAACATTTATGTCAGAAATGCATAAAATATGCAAATTTTATGGTACAAAATCATGTTATATTTTCTGTTTTCATTCAGTTCAAGTTTAAAAGGTTTACTGTTATAATGGTTTTAGTTCTAGGTTGATAACACTGACATGCAGACAGACATTTTGTAGGATGGCGTGTTTGTGCGGTTTTATTATGCTGTAGTTTTCATGTGGCATTTCATGGCTTTTTGCCATCCTGTGGAAAACATTTGTAAAACTTCAAAGTGGAGCTCAAACAGTTGCCAAGCAACACTTGTTTTTGTACAGCACCCCAACAGCAGGCGGCACAGCATTGTTGTCAGTGGGGAAAGTCCTTCGGGACTCAATCCAGCTCACTATTCAACACAATATTGGGAAGAGCAAACCTCAAATCCATGTTTCAATAATGATCACCATCAGCTACTTAATGCAATACACTCGTGCCTCACAATACCAAGGGCTTTGGACACAGTATTATGTTAATGCTCTGTTTCTTGACACTATTATGAAGACAATGTTCTTAAAAGCCCCTTTAAGTGAACATTCAGTAATATGGATTGAATCTGCTACAGTAGCCATGGCAAATTGTGAAAATAACGTGTTCAGTAGTGTAAATAATACAACACAAATAAAACATTGACTAAAATGATGAAAGGGAGGAAAGTTAGTTAAAACTATTGAAATAAAACTGAAATAGTTCCTCAAAGATATTAAACAAAATAAAAGCTAATTTAATAGATGTTTTCAAGTTTACAAATGTATAAAAATACAGACAATTTTAGTGGAACTTTGTGTTTTAACTTTAACTAATTGAAGATTTAGTAAATTTTTGTGATTTGATTATTTATAGATATAAATTTGTATACATTTTACATAAATGTATTATTTATTTCAGTCTTTCTATGCAAAAAACATGTTTTACATTCATGTGTTACTTATCATTTGTTTGTAATTATCTTTAACATTTAATAGTTATTTCTGTAAAGCAAATCCCACCATTTACAGTACACTGTAAAAAGTGATTATTTACTTTACTTAAAGTTAAAAATAAAAACCTTTGCCTTAAAAGTGACAGGTTGGCTTTGTCAAAGACTTTAGAATACACAAGACAAGTCACTTGTATAGTTTTGAATGGGGAAACGGTGAATACAGCGAATGAAGCCCCACCTACTAGTACAGAAGCCAATTCTCCAGGGGAGAAGATCGGACCAGACGTGTGCCTTTACAACAGTTTGGTGGTCAACAAACGCACTGGAATCTAAGCGAATACTTGCTTCACAGACATATGCATATATCCAGATAAAGCTCTAAATCTGTACTTTTAAATAAACCAACTACACTTGAAAACAAAAGCTTTTTGTTTTTGTAATCTCTATGAAACAAATGAAAGGTACAGTCTGTCCTGTCAAACGCACATCACATGACAGCAACAACTCAAACGCCCACAAACTTGTAAACAAAGAGTCGCTGTCATTTCTGGAGGAGATTCGCCATCAAGACCAAGTTGTGGATTACTTTAAAAGAGCAGCGCAATCAGACGAAGCATTATTCAGGGGATGATAATGTGTAGGATAGCCATAAATGAGGTTGGTGACGTGATCTCGTTCCTTTCGAGTGCGTATGTACAGTAGCATGGCAACCTTTAAAAAAAAATGCTGATTCTGTTTGATTTGAATGTTTAGAAAGGAAACTTATGAGACAGATGTTGTTTAATTTTATTAGTGATTTCAAATATGTAATGAAATCATAAGCTTGGCAAACTTGGCAGTTTTGGAGAATTTTATGTTTCCCCATTCAAACAGAATGCCCGAGCATAGAGACATTTCAAAGATGGCCACCGAGATTACCACTCTAAATGTATACATTTGCATATTTCTTTTTTCTTTTTTTGCACTGTCTCCCCGTGCCGCCCCCACAAAGATGCCGCCCTGGGCAATCGCCCACATTGCCCATGCCTAAATCCGTCACTGATCAGAGGTCACCACAGCGGAATAAACCGCCAACTTATACAGCATATGTTTTACACAGCGGATGCCCTTCCAGCCGCAACCCATCACTCGGAAACATCCATACAGTCTTGCATTCACACACATACACTACGGCTAATTTAGCTTATTCAGTTCACCTGTACCGAATGTCTTTGGACTTGTGGGGGAAACCGGAGCACCCGGAGGAAACCCACGCGAACACGAGAACATGCAAAGAAATGCCAACTGACCCAGTCGGGCTCGAACTAGCAACATTCTTGCTTGTAAGACTATTGTGCAACCCACTGCTCCACCGTGACTATTTCCAAGTTTTTAAAAACATTATAAACATAAATAAACATATCATTTTTTAATCTGTTATTCTTCATTAAGATTTTAAGATTTGTTGTTGATTTCTCCACTGTTTAATGACCTTTTCACTTTTTTGTGTTTAACTCAAATGGCCTGCGGTGTGACAAATGAATTTTTAAAAGAACAATTATTCCATCTGGTCACTTAATTAATTAGCATGAGCTCACAAAACCTGCAGGCATAATGACTGCAGACAAATTAGAAAAGGTTTTAGATGGACTTTGAAATGCCATGCCAAAAAGCATGTACAAAAGCAACTTAATATCAGATTGGAGAAATTTTTTATGCAGTTTTAAGTATGTGGAATTAAGCCACGTGATAGAGAGAAACAAAGTCTGATTTTTAAAGTCAGAATTTTGAGTATGCCATAATTGTGACTTTTTAAATCCTATTTGTCATTTTGTCATACTTCTGACTTTGTCAAAATCTTTATTTTGACATTTCAGTATCAATGCTTTATCTCATAATTATTACTTTAGGCCTGATTCTAATGACAGGAATTAGACTAAGCCTTTAGGCCGTAGTTAAATTGGGTCATTTAAGTATTTTATGTGACTTACAAAAGATCATTACAAGTGTCCATCCTGATACAAAACACTCACACATGTATCTTAACATCAGACAGTCCAAGTTTCTTTAATGTGAAACAGTTCAGACTGTCATTTTAGTCTGGGATTAAGCATAAACCTTGTCTGTGGAACCACTATAGTGAATATATATATATATATATATATATATATATATATATATATATATATATATATATATATATATATATATATATATATATATATATATCTTAACTAAAATCCTGAATTGGAAATAACTTAAGTGGGCCGGCCTAAGGCTTGAAACTCCAGGGCTAAAAAGGAGTCCCACTCTGGCCCTGAACCCAACCAATAGTGTTTTAAAACGCATGGATTGACCAGCGCCCACCCACTTCTCTGAACCCAACCGACAATGTTTTGAAAAGCAATCCAGAAAAAAAAGCCCTTGCGGCAGCCTGATTTTTACCACATTTTCAGATTTTACCACATTCTCACCTTGTTATTTACTTCTTTACTTTATTTTTTGGCTTCAGTTTTTGACTTACCTGCTTTCTAGAACCGTTCTTCACTGAACTCAAACCTCGTCAGTGTGATCAACTCCTTTGCATCTCAAGTCCGACGACGTATACAGTGGACAAACTAGTAACAGTTGAAAAGTCGTCCACACGGAGGTAAGCGGTCAGCAGGAAAGCGTGAAAAAGAACGGCGTCATACTACCCCATAGCATACACTTTAAAGACAAAATGCAGCCATACCTACTTCTGGCTACATAATTCACGATCTCCAGAAATGTATATAGGGGTATGTTTTCAGAATGAGCCTATGTTGAAAAAACTTTCTTAGTTTTTGTATAAACTTACCCTGAATCTGGGAAATGGCCTGGATGAGAACTGCTCGTTGTCACATCAATTCTGACAGAAGAAAGTGTGTTTGTGAATGACTTCACAGCGCTCCCTGAATTCATCTCACGTCACTCGTCTGCTTGTCAATATTTCGGCCACCTGCTATGAGACAGATATTAGCTGAAAGCAGACACATAATATCCTTTTTGTCGCAGAACTGGAACAACTGTTTTATGCGGGCTTTCCTGTGCCCTTGTTAATTAAAACACATGCTGAAAATTACCTGTCACCTAGCAACAGCGTGGAAGTCTACATTCAACTGAGTGAAAATGAATAATCACACGGTTAAGAGGGCCGTCGTGGAAATCAAGCCACGTGACGCGGAGAGAAATGAACCGTAATCCTCTGCCATGGAGCAGGGTTCTGTGAGCAACAGCCTGAGAGCCAGAGAAAAAACTGGGAAGTGCAGAGCTGCGAAAATCAGCCGAACGCGGCGCTCGGTGGACACGATGTCAGCAGAACGCAGTCCAAGTATTTATTCCAGCAGTCGCAGCCAAACAAGAGCGGACACACAACTGATAAACTGCAGGTGTAAACTTACAGTTGTGCAAACAGAGTTTCTTTGATTATCTGAACTTCATTTTTATGAAGAATATTTTTCAGAGACTTGGGTCGGATTTTTAATGTGTGTAACATAGAAATTTACAGCATTATACAGTCATTGTAAAAGCGCTATACAAATAAAGGTGAATTGAATTGAATTATTATTTTCCAAAACTTCTGTTTGACAGAAAGAAGTTTTTTGCAACACATTTCTAAACATAATAGTTTTAATAACTCATTTAATTCTTTCATCTTTGCCAGGATGACAGTACATGATGGCACTTTACTAGATATTTTTTAAGATAGTATTCAGCTTAAATGAAAATAAAACAAATAATTAGTTTTATTTATAATTGTAATTATTTATAATTTGTGAAAAAATGCTTTGTTAAAAATTATTTAAAAGATATTATTTGAATTTTTGAAAAAGAAAAAAGCAGAGCTAATAATTTTGACTTTAACTGAGCATGGCACAAAGTAGCACTTTTTGGTTTTGGCCAAATAATGAACAAAGTAATGGGGTTAGACAAACCATATTATTTTTACCAACAACACACAAGCCACTTCTACACTCCTCCTGGTTTCTGTGCAGTATTGCCAAAAATGCCAGGAGTAAAAATTTTAGGCTACTATTTACCCCACCTGCGGGGTAAGTTGTAACAGAGGGTTAGTGGTAACACATGCTTATAAAGTCAGATTTCAAACAATTAATTTAAATCTCACTTTACTTTACATAGTATTTTCAGTATGTTATCAGTACCTGACTCATTTTTTTTATCCTACATAGCACAGCATGTTTATTTATTTATCTACTGGATAAGCACATTTAGATGTATTTTTATTATTACCCATTATTATACAATGCATTTATTAGCATTATTAGCAATAAAAACATTCTATTAAAAAACATGTTTTATTAAAAAAGTTCCCAACATTGTCGTGTCGTGTTTTCCTCAAATCTGGCTTGCAGTCACTGCGTGTTTTTTTTTTTTACATCTTTTAAAATGATTCCATCTTTTAGCCTAGAAGACGGTAATCACAACAATATAAGATTTTATGTACATACTTTCACAGATTAACTTGACTTGACTTATGTGTATTGTATCCAAGCATTAAAAAAAGAGTTAAGTTTAAGTTTTGCAAAAATGTGCAATTTTGGCAATTGTTGTGAATTTTGTGTCTAGAGTTTTAAAAGTTGACACCAGAGTTATGGAATTTGTGGCAAAATGATTGAACAAAACTGTATATACACATAAATGTCCATGAATATTGGGACATTGATGCAGTTCTTACATTTTTGGCTCTATAGATTAGATTAGATTAGATTAGATTAGATTCAACTTTATTGTCATTACACATGTACAAGTACAAGGCAACGAAATGCAGTTTAGGTCTAACCAGCAGTGCAATAGCAGCAAGTGCAGGATACAGGTATAAGTTATAAAGTGCAGTTATAGAAAAACTATGGTGATATTTACAGATGGATGTACTATCAACATTATATACAGGTTGTATTAGCTATGAACAGAGATTTGCATAAATGAATATATGTACAGGATGCTATTAATAATCAGGAGTGGCCATCCACTGTGTATAGATCAACACAATGGATTTGAAATGAAATGGATGTGTGCTTTAACTACAGCCTGCCAGCTTTAAATTAAGGGTATTTACATTCAAATCAGGTGAACGGAGTAGGAATTACAACAGTTTGCATATGTGCTTCCCACTTGTTAAGGGAACAAAAGTAATGGGACAATTGGCTTCTCAGCTGTTCTATGGCCAGGTATGTGTTAATCTCTCATTATCCCAATTACAATGAGCAGATAAAAGGTCCAGAGTTCATTGCAAGGGGTGTCATGGTGGCGGAGTGGGTAGCACAATCACCTCACAGCAAGAAGGTCGCTGATTTGACCCTGGCTGGGTCAGTTGACATTTCTGTGTGGAGTTTGCATGGTCTCCCCGTGTTCGCGTGGGTTTCCACTAGGTGCTCCAGCTTCCCATAAAGTCCAAAGACATGCACTATAGGTGAATTGAATAAGCTAAATTGGCTGTAGAGTATGTGTGTGAATGAGTGTGTATGGATGTTTCTCAGTGATGCGTTGTGGCTGGAAGGCCATCCACTGTGTAACACATATGCTGGATAAATTGGCGGTTCATTCCTCTGTGGCGACCACAGATTAATAAAGGGACTAAGCCAAAAAGAAAATGAATTGTGGTCCCTCATTATTCACGGGAGTAATAACCCACAATAGGCGAAATCTGTGAAGTAGTCACCTTTATTTTTTTACAATTATTACAGATGTTTGAAGGCTGTAACACCCCTCACTACACACTTTATACACTTTTCTCAGAAAGACATTAATAATTTCACACTTTTCTCTTTTGTTTAAACACTCTCAAGGTTCAAACTTCATAAAGCTTTTTAACTTTTGTGTGGATAATGTTGGCATCCAGTGCAATGCTCTTTTTTCTGCAGTCACTGATCCACAAAGCGAAAGCAGAATCCATCCTTAAGGGGGTCGGACAGCGGATGTGCCGCACATATGACAGTTGGAAGTAACACACGCCGGATGTGCACATTCGCAACGTTAGTTAAAATGAAATTATTCAGATGGTGGCAGACCACAGACAGCTGCCGACTTGCCGACAGCTGAGAAACCTATGTTTACAATTTTAAAATGTATGGTGCTGCGTGGCGCGGCACATCAGGTGTGCGACTCCCTTTATGATGGTCTTGCTGCGCGGACAGTTACAACTCTTTTTGCATCCTTGTTGGCAATGACCATTGACAATGGTCTAAAGCCAATCAGAACGCAGAACACAGTGCGCTAAAAAAAAAAGCATGTCAAACTGCACTTAAAAAAAATTTGCGAAACTGTGAGGACAGGAAAGGTGGACCATGTTATAGCGAGGGACCACTGTAATTCAATTCATCTTTAATTCTATGGTGCTTTTACAATGTAGATTGTGTCAAAGCAGCTTAACATAGAAGATTATAGTCAATTGAAACCAGTTTTCAGAGTTTAAGTTCAGTTTAGTTCAGTTCAGTGTGGGTTAATTTTCACTGCTGAGAGTCCAGACACTGAACACACACCTCGGGTAAATTATATTTTGAACACATCAAGATTTTAACTGGTTACTCAACACAATCTCGTGGTAATTCGTAACTTTTTGATTTGGTGGCTAATTCGTTTAAATTTGTGTGATCTAATTCTTACAATTTAGTACGATTTGTTTATCCCTCAATGACAGTTGGGTGTAGGGGTGGGGTAGGGTAGGGTGCCACGTCTCCTTTTTAAAATAGTACATTTTCGTACGACTGAACTCATTCGAATTTGTATGAATTAGCCACTAAACTGACAAAACTTAAAATACTTACATGTCCTCGTGAGGTCAGGCTGGGTAACTATGCATCTCAAGGAGCTACTGACATAAATTTGACCGAGATTTAGGTAAAAACCAAACAATCCCAACATAAGGAGAAAAAATAGAGAAAAATGTATGTATAATGATAAGGAGGAGGTATCAGAATAAGCAGAAGTCATGAAATGCATTTGATAATTTGTATAAATTTGTTAATGACAGCTTCAAGACAGCTCTTATATGGAGAATAGAGCCATGCTATGCTCAGGTGTTATTTTTCTTCAACAGATTCTAAAAATCTTGATGGTTTTGTGGGTCAACTCTCATCTTTAGTTCTTATTTTCTATTGGATTGAGATCAGGTGATTGGGTTGGCCATTCTACAGATTTTATTTTTGAAACCAATTAAGAGTTTCCTTGCCTGTGTTTTTAATCATTGTCTTGCTGAAATGTCCACCTTAGTTTCATCTTCATCATCTAGTATATAGATGTTGGATTGAAGCAGTTATTATCCATTTACAATGACGAAGGGCAGAGGGTTGCTGAACAAAGAGAGATTTCAGCTGCTGGCTGGGCATTCTATGCCTTTTTACACCTCCCTTTCTTCATGTGTTCAATACTTTTTATCTATGTAATTTTATTTTATTACACATAACTTCATTTATGTATGGATTACTTTGGTTGTTGCTGATATCTGGTGAATTTTCCAAGTTAACAGCACATTTAGAAATATGTTTCTGATATATATGAAGTATATTAGAGAATGGCTTTAAAAGGATGTTTTTTTTTTTCCTTACTGTTGTTACTCTTCACTTTTCCTTCCCCTAGAGCAGCCTGTTCCAGTCACACACTGTCACGTAACCAGGAGACTGAGTGAGTGTGAAAGCGGAAAACACAAATCGTTTGCACTTTTGTCAGTGTGGATGAGTACAGATGCCTGTTCCTAGAGACGTGGACATCTGTAATGGAGAGAGTGCGCGTTGGCAGTGCCCAATCCTGGCATCCATTCCCTTGAGTCTGAATTGGTGCTGATGCTTCACTGAGAATGTCTCCATGAACAGGATGCTGCCGGAGCTGACTAGTGTGTTCCTGAAAGGGCTAAGACATTTCTAAAAGTACTGTTTATAAGAGGCTTTAACTAAACCAGCATTACTATTACAATTATTTTCAGAACGACACCTAAAAAACATCCCCAGAAAAACAACTACTTAGCAACTACACTGCCACAGAATAGGGAACAAGCCAAAAAACCCTAAAAACATGCCAGAAAATACCCATAAATGCCCTATAGCATCCACTTAACACTGTCTTAGCAAACACCTAGCAACACCCTAACAACTACCTAGAAAACCTCTAGCAACCAAACAGCAATGGCCAACTACCTGCTGGTCTTGCTGGTCTCAGTGCTAGTCTTGCTGGTTTAATGCTGGGCTTGCTGATCTCAATGCTGGTCTTGCTGGTCTCAATGCTGGTTTTGCTGGTTTCGATGCTGGTCTTGCTGGTCTCAGTGCTTGCTGGTTTAATACTGGGCTTGCTGGTCTCAATGTTGGTCTTGCTGGTTTCGATGCTAGTCTTGCTGGTTTAATGCTGGGCTTGTTGGTCTCAATGCTGGTCTTGCTGGATTTGATGCTAGTCTTGCTGGTTTTATGCTGGGCTTGCTGGTCTAAATGCAGGTCTTGCTGGTTTCAATGCTGGTCTTGCTGGTTTCAATGCTGGTCTTGCTGGTCTCAGTGCTAGTCTTGCTGGCTTAATGCTGATCTTGCTGGTTTCAATGCTGATCTTGCTGGTCTCAATGCTGGTCTCGATGCTGGTCTTGCTGGTTTCAATGCTGGTCTTGCTAGTCTCAGAGCTGGTCTTGCTGGTTTGATGCTAGTCTTGCTGGTTTAATGCTGGGCTTGCTGGTCTCAATGCTGGTCTTAATGCTGGTCTTGCTGGTCTCAGTGCTAGTCTTGCTGGTTTCAATGCTGGTCTTGCTGGTCTCAGTGCTAGTCTTGCTGGTTTAATACTGTTCTTGCTGGTTTCGATGCTGGTCTTGCTGGTTTTAATGCTGGTCTTGCTGGTCTCAGTGCTAGTCTTGCTGGTTTAATGCTGGTCTTGCTGGTTTCGATGCTGGTCTTGCTGGTTTTAATGCTGGTCTTGTTGGTCTCAGTGCTGGTCTTGCTGGTTTAATGCTGGGCTTGCTGGTCTCAAATGCTGGTCTTGCTGTTTTCAATGCTGGTATTGCTGGTTTCAACGGTTTCAATGCTAGTCTTGCTGGTTCAATACTGTTCTTGCTGGCCTCGATGCTGGTTTTGCTGGTCTTGCTGGTTTTGCTGGTCTTAATGCTGGTCTTCCTGGTCTCAATGCTGGTCTTGCTGGTTTCAATGATGGTCTTGCTGGTCTCAATGCTGCTTTTGCTGGTCTCAATGCTGGTCTTGCTGGTTTTAATGCTGGTTTCAATGTTGGTCTCGATGCTGGTCTTGCTGGTCTCAATGCTGGTCTTGCTGGTTTCAATGTTGGTTTGATGCTGGTCTTGCTGGTTTCAATGCTGGTCTTGCTGGTCTCAATGCTGCTTTTGCTGGTCTTGATGCTGGTCTTGATGCTGGTCTTGCTGGTCCCAATACTGGTCTTGAGAGAAAAACAGAAAAACCTGAGAAACTAAATATTACTACCCAAAAAATTACCATGATGAAACCTGGTTTTAACAACAAGTAACTACCTAGCAATGCCCTAGCAACCAGCCAGTACCTGTTACAAACCACATAGCAACATCCAAACACCCATGCAGAATACCTTAGCAGCTAACTGGTAAACAAAAACAAAGCAACACTTCAGTAAACAAATATTAATGCCTTAGGAACTACACAAAAAACACTAGCAACCAGCCAGCACACATTACAAATGGCATAGCAACACCCTAGCAACCATGCAGAAACCCCCCAGAAGCATCCTAGCAACCAAATCAAGTCATATCTCATTCATTTTCCTTCGGCTTAGTCTCTATTTTGGAGGTCGCCACAGCGGAAAGAACCGCTAACTATTCCAGCATATGTTTTACACAGCGGATGCCCTTCCAGCAGCAACCCAGTGTTGGGAAACACCCACACACACTCATTCTCACTCACACACACACACACACACACACACACACTACTGACAATTTAGTCTATTCAATTCACCTACAGCGCATGTCTTTGGACTGTGAGGGAAACCAGTGGCCTCACAACAAGAAGGTTGGTGGCACGGTCACCTCACAACAAGAAGGTTGCTGGTTTAAGTCCCAGTTGGACCTGTAAGTGAATTGGATGAAATAAATTGGTTGTAGTGTATGAGTGGTGTGTAAATGCGAGAGTGTATAGGTGTTTCCCAGTGCTGGGTTATGGCTGGAAGGGCATCTGCTGCATAAAACATATGCTGGATAAATTTGGTTGGTGGATTAATAATGGACTAATAATGGACTAAACCGAATTATACTAAAACATAACTAACATAAACACTATAATTACACAGGAAAACCCTACCAACCAGCCAGCACATATCATAAACTACATTGCAACACCCTAGCAACCACCCAGAATTCCTTAGTAACAACTTGGAATCAATAGGCGATATATTTATCCCACCCTAATCTCACACCATTGGTTGATTCCATGCTGCTGCATCAAGCAAGCAAACATTTGACATATTCTGAATAGATGCAACAGAAGAACGCATCGAAAAAAAAGACACACATCACCTCTCAGCTCATGCTCAAACACAGGGGTACCAACACTGACGGTTAATGTGCGATTTTGTCGAATGTGTTGCCAGTGTACATCACACTGCTTCCCCCCGGGCCCCGAACAGTAAGACAAGAACTGAATGAGTTTAGAGATCTCCGCATCAACACCAGCTGCTGTTCCCAGAAACACACATACACACACACACACACACACACACACACACACACATGCTCTCATGCCTGTGGTCTCTCTTCCACCCATTCAGCCAACACCCAGAGCTCAGCCCACGCCACGCAGCACCGCCGGCTGAGCGAGAGCTAGAGAGAGAGAGAGACAGACGGGTAGGTTGGCTGCGCAGTATGCAGCTCGTGTCCCTGGGGGAGTATAATCTGTAGTTAACCACAGGTCTTGAATACTACATCCCTCACAGAAGCCTGAGTCTCGCTCCGAGTGGACACACTTCAGCTCTGCATGAGAGATGCATTTTGTTTTAAAGATGACACTTTAATAAAGCATTATTAGTACAGATGCACATTGCTGTATATTAGAAAAACAAATGGAACATATGCAGAAGGATTCCCCAGAGGAAAAAGTTATTGCTTTAGAGGGTTTGTGCTTTCTTTCTTACCTAAGGAGACATCAGGGAGTTCTCAATTATGTATTAAGTATTTGGTTTCAGATGGGTCTCCAAGAATTCCTTGGGACAATAAAAATAGACACAAAGGAAATATAATATACGAAAAATGGAAAATTCATGGATATTTTTACAGTATATATATATATATATATATATATATATATATATATATATATATATATATATATATATATATATACTCACCGGCCACTTTATTAGGTACACCTGTACAACTGCTTGTTAGGCAAATTTCTAATCAGCCCATCACATGGCAGCAACTCAATGCATTTAGGCATGTAGACATGCGGTTCAAACAGCATCAGAATGGGGAAGAAAGGTGATTTTTGAGTTGTTGGTGCCAGACGGGCTGAGTATTTCAGAAACTACTGATCTACTGGGATTTTCACGCACAACCATCTAGGGTTTACAAAGAAAGGTCTGAAAAAGAGAAAATATCCAGTGAGCGGCAGTTCTTCAGGTGCAAATGCCTTGTTGATGCCAGAGGAGAATGGCCAGACTGGTTTGTGCTTATAAAAGGCAACAATAACTCAAATAAGCACTCGTTACAACTGAGGTATGCAGAAGAGCATCTCTGAACACACAACACGTCCAACCTTGAGGAGGATTGGCTACAGCAGCAGAAGACCACACCGAGTGCCACTTCTGTGAGCTAAGAACAGGAAACTGTGGCTGACTTCAGATACAAGCAGCGCCAAAATGCAGTGGATTGTTTTTTCCCCGTGCAAGAATAAAGTGTGTTAGGTAACACACGAGTGAGGATGGCGGCAGCAAATAAAAAGGTGGACATAAGTCATATAAACGCAAGTTCGCTACTGAGTGAGCCCATCATAATAAAGGTGTTAATGCTCATATGTGAATAATAAGCCCTTGAAAACTAACAGCAGAATAAATAGCTAAACTAGGTTATATAATTTCGCCAGTTCTCCTAATCTCTCAGAGTAGCATGTTCAATTTCAGTTAAAACAGTTTGTCAGAAAAAATACAGCCTGTGCATAGGCGTAATATTATCAGTATATACTGATATATGAGACATGTTTCATTTGCACTATGGCTAAAATAAACGGAAGTCTTTATTAAACTCTCTTTATCAGTTAATATATTTTTTAACATTACACTATCAAGCCTGTAGCCAGCTTATTAAGTGTTTTTTCTGAAAAACTGAACCTTTTTGCAGTTAGTTGCCTGATTTCTATTTAATTATGCATAATTGCATTTTAGTGACATTTTAAAAACTAATTTTTGCTAGATTATCTTGTCGGATGGTTATCATGACCATTGTACACTGTTTAATGTACCAAAAATAATTTTAACCATTCTGTCAAATTGCTTACCATACTATTTTACTATTTAAGTGTTGATTTACATATGTGCATTTAAACTGTAAGTTTTATATTACAGTTATATAAGTAATGAAAATTGTGAATAAAAAATATGAAAAAATACTGATTTTTAAAATACAAATTTATTATCATCTATCATTTTTTATTTTTTAGAAATCTGTTAAAATTAAACACTAAAGTCTATAGGCAAATAACAAACTGGCCAGAACATCAAACATTGGCCATTTAAATAATAGGAAAATTTAAAAATTATTATAATGATAAATACATATACATACATACATACATACATACATACATACATACAGTACATACATAAATATATATATATATATATATATATATATATATATATATATATATATATATATATATATATATATATATATATATATATATATATATATATACATATATATATATATATATATATATATATATATATATATATATATATATATATATATATATATATAAATGATGTTCATTCTTGGGTGATGGGGTGGGGGGGTTGTTGTTTGATTCAACCGTCCCCACCAATGTCAAGGGCAAACCTACGCCCTTGGGCCCATGTATCATCATCCTGAGGCAAACTCACAGCGTTCACCTCGCCATGTAGTTTTGCGGCTGTTAATGTACAAACCTTTACAAAAAAGCACTATTTTTTCACGGTATTATATTGAAAGACCAGAGAAAGCCCGTGCAGTATGATCGGAAGTGGACAAAAGGCTTGTGCATTTAAACGGCATGTTTTTGAACTGGAATGTGTAGGAATCTCTCGTTTACCTGTGATCCGAACGAGCAAAAGGTGTCTTATTACGGTGTTAACAGGGCAGCGTCAGTCTTGTTAAATTCGCCAACTCCCTCTGTCATATCTGCGTAACGTTAGTCATCCTAGCCTTTCTCATAGTAATCTTTATAAACTAGCCAGCCTTATCTCACGAGAAAACAAGTATTTTATGTTTTGTCAGTTTAGTGGTACGTTTAGAGTTCAGTCGTACGAAATTGTACGATTTTAAAAAGGAGGCGTGGCACCTAACCCCACCCCTAAACCCAACCGTCATTGTGGTATGAGCAAATCGTACTAAATTCTACAAATTAGTTCGTAGAAATTCGTGCGAATTAGCCACTAAATCAAAAAGTTACGAATTGCCGTGAGATTGTGTTGCACTAGCACACGTACGGTGTGCGATAGCCTTGAAAGGGCCGCGCAGTGCAGCACGCAGGCGTGAAATGAGGAAAAATAGATTAATTGCATCAAACATGCGCTCATATTGCGCAATGACAAGAAATAATACAGATCGCGCCACCAAACACATGAAAACAAAAGTAACGTCTGTGGTTTAAAACATGTATGGAATAGAAAGTACAGATATTTGTGTAAAATTGTAAGGAGTAAAAGTAAAAATTTAAAAATAAGTAAAAAAAAATAAGTAGTGGAGAAAAGTACTGATACCAGAAAAATCTATTTAAGCACAGTATTTGTACTTCGTTACTTCCCATCTCTGCAATTCACCAGTTTGGACTGTGGGGGAAACTGAAGAACTCAGAGGAAACCTACACAAACATGGGGAGAACATGCAAATCCCACACAGAAATGTCAATTGGCTAGAAAAGGACTCATAGCAGTGACCTTCTTGCTGTGAGGTGACAGTGCTAACCACTGAGCCCAATCTTAAAACAACTTCAAGCAATATACACACTTTTGGCCCCTTAGTCGGCTACCAACTGAGCACACCTGAAAGTTGTTGCTGACCATGTCCATCTATCTATTTCCAACACGATGCACCATGCCAAGAATCTCAAACAATAGCAGACTGATTTCTTGAACCTGACAGTGAGTTCACTAAACTCAAATGCCCTCCATAGTCCGTCACCAGATCTCAGTCCAACAGAGCACCTTTGGATTGTGCTGGAATGAGAGATCTGGATGTGCAGCCGACAAATCATGTCAATATGGACATAAATCTCTGAGGAATGTTTCCAGCACCTTGCTGAACCAAATCAAGGCAGTTCTGGAGGCAAAGATAGCTCCTAAATGATATATGTACACTATAATACATTAAATCATAAGCAAATCATAATCTAACTGATGCACAGTTGAAGTCAGAATTATTTTAAAATATTTGTATTAATTTCAAATTTCCCCCAAGTTGCTCAGTGGTCAGCCTTACAGCAAGAAGGTTGCTGGTTCGAGAAATTACCATTTCCAGATTTGAAAAGCTCTCGGGTAAAAAATGTTCCTTACAAACGTATTTTTGATGTGTGTTAGCAGACCACTGTAATCCACACGTGAGTCCAGCTGCGCTTTCATAGCGCTTTCAACAGCTTAAACCAGCCTAGGCTGGTTGGCTGGTTTTAGCTGGTCGACCAGGCCGGTTTTAGAGGGGTTTTGGCCATTTTCAGGCTGGTTTCCAGCTATTTCCGGCCTGGTCTTAGCTGGTCAGGCTTGAAAATGACCGGCTAAATCCAGCTAAAACCAGCTTGACCAGCCTGGTTTAAGATGGAAATAGCTGGTTTAGGCTGGGCTCCCAGCCTGGCTAGGCTGGTCAAGCTGGTTTTAGCTGGTCGTCTCCCAGCCTGACTAGCTAAGACCAGGCTGGAAATGGCTGGGAACCAGCCTGGAAGTGGCCAAAACCCCTCTAAAACCAGCCTGGTCGACCAGCTAAAACCAGCCAACCAGACTAGGCTGGTTTAAGCTGTTGAAAGCGCTATGAAAGCGCAGCTGGACTCACGTGTGGATTACAGTGGTCTGCTAACACACATCAAAAATACGTTTGTAAGGAACATTTTTTACCCGAGAGCTTTTCACATCTGGAAATGGTAATTTCCGGATTTGCCACTCGTTTTCTTATAAAAAAGACGCGGTTCCAGTTCGTGTTGATTGTCCTGTCGCAGATTTGGTAAGTGTGTGATCAGTGTTCTTTGTTTATGCTTATTCAGAGGCAAAGTTAGTATCGTCAGCAGTACTCGTTCAGTTCTTAAAGACATACCTTAGTCAAAATCATTTAGTTATTAAGTTTACGGTACGCTATTATCACTGCAATATTATGCGCTGAAAGATCCGTTGTAAATGCTGCTCTCCAAATGTAAACATCTAAACACCTTAATCGAACTGTAGGATTTCCATAAACATTGCCCTTCTCCTCCTCTCTTTTCATAAACATCACTCTTCTGCCTCTGTGAAAATCAGCATGTGCCAGAACTGAAACTCCATTTTTATGCAAACCCTTCCCTCTTTCCCTCCCCCGACACTCCCACCTACACAGAGCTGGGCTCAGACAGCTGTTGTTTAATTTTATAGGTGATTCTAAGTATGTAATGTAATCGTAAGCTTGGCAAACAGTTTTCAAGAGTTTGATGTTTCCCTATTCAGACAGAATGCCCGAGCATTTTAAAGGCGTTTCAAACATGGCCGCCGAGTGAAATGACTTGCCTTAAAGGGACTTTGATGGCGTCTATTAGACGTTGGATTGTCATATCCTACAAATAAATGTCAGTATTTGGCATCAATAGGACCTTGGTTTAAGACGTTGTCTCGATGTTGGATATTGGTCGCTTTCCAACACAACCTAAAATCAACAAAATATTAACATCATTTCACATCATTATAGGGTATATGCCGAGCTAGTGTTTTCCCATACTGATAACTTCCGGTGACCTGTTATTGTGAATTTTTTTTCCATTTTATATGGTTCCTTTTACAGCATCGATGTTGTAATGTAATTAAAATACATTCAGTTAAATAAACTTTGGCATTCATTTAGTTGTTCAAGCGTAAAACGAGACAAAAAGCCGTTTTCTCGCACGCGCCCGTCAGAATCGGCAGGCTACCGCAGAAGCTCCATTGAATATACTGGGGTAAAATAAATGCTCATATTATAAAGACATGGTGGGGGAAATGTAATTTAATGCAGTGCTTCTTGTACAATCTGAGACCCACTTTATATCAAATATCACTCAGCCAGTGGAGATCGCTGATTTTTAAAGAAAACTGACCTTAAATGTGCCGATTTTTGCATTGGCATATAGTTGACCGGAAGCGCTTAACCCAGGTTACTGGCAAATTAAAAGTCCTATTAGCATGCTTCGGCATATATCCTATTGCAGTGTTTCCCAACCCTGTTCCTGAAGGCACACCAACAGTCCACATTTTCATCCTCTCCCTAATCAAACACACCTGAATCAACTTATCATAACATCAGAAGAGACTCCAACACCTCAAGTTAATGGGTCAGAAAAGGGAGATATCCAAAATATGTACTGTTGGTGTGCCTCCAGGAACAGGGTTGGGAAACACTGCCCTATTGGATGTCAAAATAACATTGTCCTTGGATGCTGGCAACCTAAATCCAACCTAATATTAACATCTTATGATGTTGTGTGTCTGCTGGGATGGCAAAGAAAAAATAAGCAATTAGTTATTAGAACAAACCAAAAAAATTTTTTTAGAGAATACAAACTTCAGGCGTCACAGTGGTGCAGTGGGTAGCACGATCACCTCACAGCAAGAAAGTTGGCGTTTCTGTTTGCATGTTTTCCCTGTGTTGACGTGGGTTTCCCCAACAGTCCAAAAACATGCGGTATGAGTGTGAATGCAAGAGTGTTTGGGTGTTTCCCAGTGTTGGATTGCAGCTGGAAGGGCATCCGCTATGTAAAACATACGCTGGATAAGTTGGCGGTTCATTCCGCTGTGGTGACCCCTGATTAATGAAGGGACTGAGCCGAAAGGAAAATGAATGAATGAACGAATAAAAAATTCACAGGAGTGCTTATAATTTTGACTTCAACTGTATATATTATACAAATACCATACATTTACATAGTCTGCTGCATATTTTCAGTCTAGAAATAAAAGCAAAGTTGTTAACGAGAGCTCACTGCTGACTTATCTAGTTTCAAGCTTCTTTAAGCATCGGGGAATGATGTGAATGAGTGTTATGCAGTCCATTTGTGGCATCAAATTAACTCGGTGATTCATTCTAGAACAGTTCGGCGCTCCGAACGCTACAAAAGGATATGAACACTAATGAATATGTAGACAGTAAAACACATCCCGACCTGTGGTAAATGAAGCAACATTCTGGCCCGAGCGAGCGGAAATTTGAGTGAGTCAGACACAAAAGCAAATGATGTCAGAGAAATCTGACAAGGCAATTAAGACAAAGCCGGGCATAATTAAACAGGAACTGCTTGTACGGGATTCTCCTGCTCTGCCGTAAAGCTGTATTTTTAGTCCTGGAGAACATCCTAAAAAGCCACACACGGGTTTATGGAGTCAGATCAGTCTCAAAAATAATAAATTAACACAATAAAATTTTGTTTACATGCGCATCATGATTTACATGTACACAAATCTAATTTGTAAATTCAAAACACAATTCATAAGAACACACAATTCATGAATTCACAAGTACAAATCATAAATATTTTCGCCAAATGAATTAAATTTGTGTATTTTTAATCATGTTTTGAATTTACAAATTGGATTTGTGTATTTTTTAATCGTGTTTTGAATTTACGAATTGGATTTGTGTATTTCTTTATTGTGCTTTGAGTTCACGAATTGGATTTGAGTATTTATGAATCGTGTTTTAAATTTATGATTTGGATTTGTGTATATTTTTATTATGTTTTGAATTTATTAATTGGATTTGGGTATTTTTTTACCGTGTTTTGCATTTACGAACAGGATTTGTGTATTTTTCATTTCGTTTTGAATTTACGAATTGGATTTGTCTATTTTTTAACTGTGTTTTGATTTAACGAATTGGATTTGTGTATTTTTTAACTTACGAAAAAGGATTTGTGTATTTTTGAAACATGTTTTGAATTCATGAATTGGATTTGTGTATTTTTTAATCATGTTTTGAATTTGCGAATTGGATTTGTGCATTTTTTATCGCGTTTTAAATTTACGAATGGGATTTGTGTATTTTTTTTATCGTGTATTGAACTTAAAAATGGGATTTGTGGAGTTTTGAATTGTGTTTTGAACTTACGAACTTGATTTGTGTATTTTTGAATCGTGTTTTGAACTTACGAATTCGATTTGTGTATTTTTGAAGCGTGTTTTGAATTTACGAATTGGATTTGTGTATTTTTGAAATGTGTTTGTTGCCCAGAGATGGGTGAAAACATGCTGGATAAGTTGGTGGTTCATTCCGCTGTGGCAACCCTGGACTAAGCCGAAAAGAAAATGAATGAATGAATGTATGAATGAATGAATAAATAAATGAAATGTGTTTGAATTTACGTATTGGATTTGCATATTTTTTATTGCAATTTGAATTAATGAATTGGATTTGTATATTTTTTTTATCGTGTTTTGAATTTATGAACTGGTTTTGTGTATTTTTTCATTGCATATTGAATTTACGAATTGGATATGTGTATTTTTTTATTGTGTTTTGATCTGACGAATTGGATTTGTGTATTTTTTTAATCATGTTTTGAATTTACGAAATTGGATTTGTGTGTTTATGAATTGTGCTTTTTAAATGTGAATTGTCTTGTGGATGTATGAATTAAAAATGTATCATTTTTGAGACTGATCTGGCTCCATACATCGGTGCTTGCGTACACTGAGCGATGAGATTGTCATGTGTAGCTTTAATGCGGTGCTTGAGCTTTATGACAGATGCCGGCGAGTCCATTCATTATCTGGGTTTCATTACAGTTATTGAACTTTCGCTTCCATATGCGCCAGAGCCGAACTACTGGGCCTTAAATCCTGCGAGGTTCTTAATCAAAACCAGGCCGAGCCTCCTCTCTGCCCGTCCGACAGCAAAAAAATGTCATCTCTTCTCCAAACGTGCGCCCTTCTTCATCTCTCACTCGCTCTCCCAGTCTTGGCCCTCGGACTCCTGGAAAAATGTTCCCCCCTGAAGCGGCTCTCTCTAATCTGAGGCCAAAAGAAGTCATCAAAAAGTCCGCGGTTCAGCCGTTTCCCTCCCTCCTCGCAAACTCACTCTCCAGCGCCCAGCGAGTGTGGCAAGCCGTTTTGGAGTTTATTCATTCGCAGGTTAGTAAGCATTGATAACATGCAGTTGGATCTTCATGGCAGTTTGATTGACAGGCGATCTGATCAATCATAATGCTGATATTGTATGCCCACGTTATTGTCCGCCATTTTGTCGGACAGGCGTTGTAGTACACTAAAGCATACCTGCCAACATTTGTCTTTGAAATTCCGGACGATCGGAGGGGGGTGAAGCAGCGGTGTGTGTTTGTCTGGATAACACAGTTGAGGAACAGGTTAGTAACTACTGTGGTGTTAGTAACTGCACTATGGACTGGGTTTCAGGTGGCTGCTGCGATTGGATATATAGGAGTTTTCTGGGAGAAATAACAAAACGGGAGGGTGTCGAGGGATGGGTCTGAAATACAGGAAACTCTCGGGAAGAACGGGAGTGCTGGCAGGTATGCACTAAAGCCTCATTCATACTTGCAGCGACTTTAGCCCCTTTCACACAAATACAAAGACTTATATCGAAAACCGCCGGTATCATGTGTGAACAGGCTATTTTTGAAAATATCGGTAAATTTGTTTTACTAAAGAGAAATTGTAACATTGCCGGTAATTTCCCAGAATGCTGCTCTGTGTGAAAATTGCCAGAATAAGCATGTGCATGTTTAGAACGTGCTGACGTGGACATCTTCTCTGAAATCAGACACATTCACATCTGCACTATTTATAAAAATAAACGCTTTTAAGTCCTTCCTCAGACACATCCCATCTGCTCTTTGATAGTCAAATAATGTTTCTTTATTCCTTCTTAGTGCGGACATGGAAAAAATGATCAGTGAGTCGCCAATTAAAATCTCCTGAGCCAATAAGAACAAATTGCTGGTAAGCCTGCCACCACGAGAGCTTTGTCAGAATCGCAAACGTAAATTTGAGAAACGCAAACTCTGGCAGAATAATCAAAACTGCGTTTATTGAAATTGAAGCGGAAATTCCTAACTTTTTTTTAATTTATTTTTTTGCCATTTGCTTCATTGTTTTGTACTTTTTGAGTGTTTCTTTTTTTATTTGTTAATGTATATTTGTGTTGGAAAAGTTTCATGCTTTTTTTGGCACAAAATTAATTCCATAAATAAAATGCTTACGCTAAACCGCTGGAAGTTTACCTACCAGCAGGGGCGCTGCTGAAGAACAATTCTAAGGGCCCATGCCGTTTTGGGGCCCTCAGAGATACTATTAGGGGCCCATCAGAACCGTCCATACCTACTCCCCCTCAACCTCTTCACTTTCGGCCGCAGCAACCCCCACCCCTCCCCCCAAAAAATTGTTATCATAGGGCCCGTTCTGGCCAGCAGTGCCCCTGCCTGCCAGCTATGTGTTCAGCTGCTGGATGCACATGCACGTGAAGTGGTGCTCTGGTGAGTCAAATAGGTAACACAGGTAGACTTTCGTTTCAAAGTATCTCACAAGCTACAGCACAAACTCAAATGTACATCTTAATATGCAAAAGTGGTTGTCCATATCTTTTCATCCAAGTTGTTCACAATATCCAACAGTATTTGTAATGTTGTTAAATGTGTAAACAAAGCTGTTTTTGCTGCAGTTAGCGCTTCTGCCTTTGTATAGTAACGTTAGCGGAATTTTCCCCTAGTTATTTTGTCCATCTCAGGGACAAAAGCAGCTACATGAATAATAAAGTGAAAATCATCAGCGAAGTCATCAACAAAAAACTGACTCCCCTTCATGTTTAATACAAGCACAGACTTTAGAGGTCATTTTTGGTTAATTATGTCAGATTCTGGAACGTCCTTGACTCTTTGAACAGCACATTGAAAATACCAGTATATACCAGTATTCACTGGTATCACTGTGAGAAAAGGGGCTTTTGTAGCTGCCTGTCACCCAGGGTGGCGATCGAAATTGAAGCTAGTGGGCGTTCCCACCTTGAGGTTGTAATGTTTAAATGATAATATTCACTGAGGGTGAACTAATTTACATTACAAGAACAGCTACATGAATGCTAAAGTTTTAAATAAAAGTGAAATCATCAACAAAAAGACGGACCCCCCTTCATGTTTAATACAAGCTAGTGGAATGAGACTGTTAGCACGCATGCGAAGCACATGGCTTTACAGCATAGACTACTGTCCTGTAGTACTTTGAATTCATGAATGAATGCGTGCGGAACGGTTACGTCCATTGTGTGGACACACAAGCAGTTTTCGCTAAAAACGAGAATTATTTGTATTTCAAGAGGTTACACTTAGCTGATGATTTATTATGAAGCTTGTTTGGCATGCTGTCGCGGGAGAGAGCCCTGAGCTCATAAGATCCTCGAGCCTGGGGCTCCCACCCATTTGCAGGGCGAGAGGTGAGTTTGAGCTCAGGTAGGTCTCAAGAGCTCTCCTGCTTATTTATGGCTAATGACAAATTAGGGAATGCTACAGAGAGATATACTGCTGATTAAGAGCTCATCTGGTGCTAATTTGGTTTGGTCAAATCACCTATTTCGCAAGTTTTTGGACTGTGGTGGAAACCAGAGAACCCGGGGGAAACCTACGCAAAGCTAACTGGCCTGTTAAAGGCTTAAACAACTGACATTCTTGCTGTGAGGCAACAGTACTAACCACTAGGCCACTGGGCAAAGGAAAAGGGAGGAGGAGTAGGGGTGGAAGGGAGGATTTTTCAAGGTGAAGATAACTGAGGTAAGAAACTCTGGTTATTTTTAGTGAGTTAGGAATCATCTGATTCCTGTGTTATTCATGTGTTAGCTAATGCGGGACCAGCTGTGGTCAATCATGAGCACGGGATCCTCTCGAAATTAGTTTATAAATAAACTTAACTAATTAAATTACATTTATATACCTACTCCAACCCTCAACAATCAGTTGTTCCATACAATTGATTTGTATTGGGACAACATGAACATACTAAATTAACTTAACAGTTTTTACAAATTTAACTGGATTGAACTTAAAGCAATTAAGCTGTCGCAAAAACACCCCTCAAGAATTGTGTTGCTTCAGCTCACTTATGCTGCTTGTTCAAACTACTTTTTTTAAAAAGAGTTGAAACAACACAATTCACCTAAACTTGTAAAAATTATTAAGTTAATTGATTTTAGTTTGGACAACATGAAGGAATTGTGAGGAACCCAGCATCTTTTTTCAAATTTCCAGAAATTATTCACAGTTATTCTAAGGATTGCACAATTTGATAAGGGCCAGATGGGCCGATACAGAAAGCTTGTCAGACATTGAGAAGTGGGCGGGGTTTGCAAAGGGTCAATCGTAGCACTTAAATACAAAAAAGAAAGATTTTATTTGAAGATTTTAGCTGTTTTGGACATTTTTTAAATTGTCATTGTTAGTATTAGAAATCTAATTCTTGATATTACAAATTAAACACTTAACTAGTTGTAAATTAATTGTCGATATTAACAACTCACACCTTGTGAATAAAAGTCGAAACAGCATGCCATAAATGAGCACACTCACTAGAAATGAAGCGAATGGACGCACACAGATTTTAGCGTTATGGGGAGGTCAAACGAGACACGCTTAACTCCTTTTATCAATCTTTATTGAAAGAGACGTGTAATAGAAAACATGATTTTCCTTGCTATGCTGAAATAAAGGCCATTTTACACAGTGCCTGAGAGCTTTTTCTTTAGTCAAGTGTAACGTCAACCACTATTGCTTCAAGATCAATAGAAGACTATTAATGTAAATACTGTAATGCATGGAATATATTGCAGTGACAATAAAGTGAAAGAAATAAAATGTTTTGTTTTGCAACCAAATGCATAAGTGTTGAAAGCAAATTTGAAAAATGCAGATAACATACATATATATATATATATATATATATATATATATATATATATATATATATATATATATATATATATATATATATATATATATATATATATATACATGCTACCTGTCAAAAGTTATTTATTTATTTATTTATAATTATTTGGTTCATCAAGGCGGCATTTATTAAATGTAAAAAATATTCAATTGTTAAATATTTATTACATTTTTTATAACTGAAATTATTACTCCAGTCATTATTGCTTTTATTACTATTAATAATAATAATAATAATAATAATAATAATAATAATAATAATAATAATAATATTTCTGAAAGGATCATGTGACTCTGAAGACTGGCGTAATGAAGCTGAAAATTCTTCTTTAAAATCAGTGGAATAAATTATGTAATTAAATGATAAACTACTTTTGAACAGTTATTTTCTAGTGCAATAACAATTCACAATTATATAATTTGTACTGTATTTTTGATTAAATAAATGCAGCCTTGGTGAGCAGGATAAGCTCATTTTAAAACATTAAAAATCTTACTGACCTCAAACTTTTGATCGGTAGTGTACACTACCTGACAAAAGTCTTATCGTTGATCCCAATTGTAAGAGCAACAAATAATAACTCCTAGATTGGCCATCCCAGTCACCAGACATGAACGTTATTGAGCATGTCTGGGGTAAGATGAAGGAGGCATTGAAGATGAATCCAAAGAATCTTGATGAATTCTGGGAGTCCTGCAAGAACACTTTCTTTGCCGTTCCAGATTACTTTATAAAGTTATTTGAGTCATTGCAGAGATGTATGGATGCAGTCCTCCAAGCATGGGAGTCATACACAATATTAATTCTTTTTTTTACTGCACCATGACTTTATATTCTATACTGTACATTATTTCTATTAAGTGACAAGACTTTTGTCTAAGCAGAGTCAGACTATACTGTCCTAATTAAATAATTAAAAATCAAGGTATGAATCATATTTTATGTTGGTAAAATAAGTATAATCTAGAGGCCTTTGCCTTTCATATAAGCCACATCTGACACCAAATGATCAACTAGAAGTCAAGTTATTATATGTTGTTACTAAATTTTGGATAGGCGACCAGACTTTTGTCAGGTAATGCATATATCCATGATATTATAGGAAAAGTAAACTAACATTTAATAATATTAATGCACTATTAATGATTTAATTTAAAGAAACATTTATTATTTTATATTAGTGTTAAATGTAGTTGTGCTGCTTTAAATATAATTCATTTGAATTGTGTTTATGGGTATTGTTCAATTTTAAAATCATTATCCAATTATGCTTAAAATTCATATATATATTTTATGTTCTGCTTTTTGTTGACCCCTTTTACCTGCATTTCTAATGCATATCTGCATTTTTATTAGCAAAAAGTCAAAAACAAATTATTTATAAATATAAAATATTATAAATAATTCATAAATAATTTACATTAATAAATACATTATTTAAAATATATACATTTGTATATTAAATTACCATTTTAATTTAGTTTTCGGTCAATTATATGAAAAAAAAAAGATTTTTGTTAATATTTTCAATCTTAAATGAAGCCTATAATAATTTTAGATTCATAAAATATAATTTAAACTATGTAAGACCAGTTGATAGTTAAATAAAAGTCTGCTAAACAAAAATATGTGCTGTGTCAATGCGCTAATCGACAAAAATCCCAGTTAAAAAGCACTCTAACAATCCTAAAATGGAGCCGAAAAAATAGCGTGCTACTGTAATTCAGCGGGATAAATGGATTATTCTCCATGGGGACGCAGGCGGAGCTGTAGTGTGGAGGTATCGCAGTCTTCACCCAAACAGATGGACAGAGAGACGGCGGGGAGCAGATCAATATCCATGTGCTCTAGTGAACACAGGCCTGGCTCTTCTGCTGGACTCACACCAGTCTCTGCTCACGCTCCTCACTCACAGTCTTTGTCTTCTTCAGATCTCAAGACACTCAGAGAATCTGTCTGATCCTGTCATGGAGAGACTGCTGAATAAGATAAGATAATAAAATAGAAACATTGAGGGAGCGTTTGCACATAACATATTTGTAATAAAAATAGAACAACTCTAGTTTAGTAAATGACCAAAAACAAAATAAGATGCTATTTTATTTTGACGTAAGTGCATGCTTTTCTAAATATCAATAAACACCAGAAAGAAAATTTAATATTACCAGATATTAAGTCATATTTATAGTATTTTTTAACAGTTGTGACAACATTTTATTAATACTGTTAAATACCTTTATTTTCAACTTAATTAAACGATCATGAAACAAATTAAACAATCATTTTTATCATTATTTCCACAAAATATTAGGTAGCTTTTGTTTTATCTGCAAAAATACAATCATCATCATCATCATCATAATCATTTTTTATAATAAATAAAAAATATTTTGACATGCAAATTAGCATTTTGCATATCTGAAGGATCATGTGATGCTAAAAACTGGATTTAATTAATTAATGCTGATTTAATTAAGCTTTTATCTGTAACACTATAATTATGGGGCCAGATCAGTCTCAAAAATAATACATTTACACAAAGTTTTGTATACATGCAATCACGATTCACATTTACACAAATCTAATTTGTAAATTCAAAACAAAATTCATAATTACAACATACAATTTGTGAATTCACAAGTATAAATCCAGAATATTTTCACCAAATGAATCAGATGTGTATTTTTGAATCGTGTTTTAAATTTACGAGTGGGATTTGTGTATTTTTGAATCATGTTTTGAGTTTATGAAATGGATTTGTGTATTTTTGAATCTTGTTTTGAGTTCACGAAATGGATTTGTGTATTTTTGAATTGCGTTTTAAATTTACGAGTGGGATTTGTGTATTTTTGAATTGCATTTTAAATTTACGAGTGGGATTTGTGTATTTTTGAATTGCATTTTAAATTTATGAGTGGGATTTGTGTTTTTTTGAATCGCGTTTTGAGTTTACGAAATGGATTTGTGTATTTTTGAATAATGTTTTGAGTTCATAAAATGGATTTGTGTATTTTTGAATTGCGTTTTAAATTTACGAGTGGGATTTGTGTATTTTTGAATTGCGTTTTAAATTTACGAGTGGGATTTGTGTATTTTTGAACCGTGTTTTGAGTTTACGAAATGGATTTGTGTATTTTTGAATAATGTTTTGAGTTCATAAAATGGATTTGTGTATTTTTGAATTGTGTTTTAAATTTACGAGTGGGATTTGTGTATTTTTGAATTGCATTTTAAATTTATGAGTGGGATTTGTGTTTTTTTGAATCGCGTTTTGAGTTTACGAAATGGATTTGTGTATTTTTGAATCGTGTTTTGAGTTCACGAAATGGATTTGTGTATTTTTGAATCGTGTTTTAAATTTACGAGTGGGATTTGTGTATTTTTGAACCGTGTTTTGAGTTTACGAAATGGATTTGTGTATTTTTGGATTGTGTTTTTGAATTTACAAATTAAATTTGTGTATTTTCGAATTGCGTTTTTTAAACGTGAATTGTCTTGTGGATGTATGAATTATAAACTGTAAAATGCAATATTTTTGTTACTGATCTGGCTCCATATTTAAAAACTACACACTATAAATCATTTATTAAGCATTAGCAAAAACCTAGCAAATAATTTGTTAAAGGACTGGTCCACTACCATAACATATTTTAAACTTTAGTTGATGTGTAATGTAGCTGTGTAAATATAAACAACATCTCTGAATGTGAGACGCTCAAAGTTCAATGTAAAGGGAGACATTAGCTTTTACAGAGTTAGCTTAGCAAAGCCTACAGCAAGCGAAGTTTGGGGACTATAAAATAATACATCCGTGCTAGTGAGATCACAAGGGCTTCTGGTTACGAGCATTCACTACATGCATACACCTCACGCAGCGAAAGGGCGTGGCCGGAGGTGCTGTAATGTTATAGCAGAGAAAGCTAAAATGCTGTTAAAGGCTGCTATTTCCACAGAGCTTCTTCTGTTTCTGTATTTGGGCCTCTAAAGGACAGGACACAAAGAGAGAAGTGCCTACAGTTAATTTTAATTATGTTCCAGAGAATAATAAAAAATATATAGCGCTAGCATTTGACAAAGGAAAACTTCCAGAATCTCTCCTAGTTAAGTGCTGGATTCGGTTAAAACTCCTCCAACAGACGAAGCTGTGGATTGTGAGCCACAACCTGTAAGGATTTTTATTTGTTAAAATTGATGAACTACAGGCACAGTTTCTAGCGTGTACCGTATGTTGTAGCCCAAGATGTAAACAAGGATGTAAACAATGGAAGCGCTGTTTGGCACAGTTAACAATTTAGCTACAAATTCATATTTATCAGCCAAACCGCTGTAAACACCAACAATCTTCAGCAGCGCTGCAGTGTCTCTCTATGCGTGTCTCACTACGAGGCTGCTTTCCGTGCGTTCTACATCTCAAAAAACAAATTTACGATGAGAACGTTTCATATTACTTACACATGCTTATTCTGAATATATGTGAATGACACTTGTCAGGTTTTATTTGAGAGAGCAGCTGTGTTCTCTTCATTTTTCTGTATGATTCAGGCAGCTACAAACTTTGTTTATGTCGTGTTTCGTTCGGTGCACACAACCAAATTGCTTATCACTGCAAATCTCGGACGTGATGTTTACGTTCGTAATATTTATATTATTTGCTAATTAATAACCACCTCATGTGGAACTCTGAATCTGCGTCTCATTTCGGAGTCTGCTACTGTCCACCGGAGGTCCCATTTCGGTCACAGACACATACTCTGAGAGCCTTTATGACTGAATGAATGAAATACACTGTTTTCAAGGCAACTCAGGGGGCTGAAATATAAATCTGGCTAAACTGGCATTGGGCGGGTTAAAGGGACCAAAACACAAACAGCTTCCGGCACGTAACTCACATTTTCAAAGCAGAATATCTGACTTCAGCATTGTTTTTTTAGATAAACAAGTATGTTCACTTAGCATGTTTCTTAAATATCTGCAAAGATATTATGGTATTTTTATACTTTAGAAGAGTCAATTACGTCCATTTAACACCTTTAAAGTAATTCCTAATATTGCACACGGGATTAAATTAAAACCAGCTCCACTGGCATGGCTGTAGTCCACTGTGGCTATAGATTGAGAGGCTGCCAGAGTCTGTGACTGTACTGTAAAATTACAATAATAATTCAGTCAAACCATAACGTGCGCAGCGATGCAGTGGATAAGAGAGATGTTCTGGTAACCCGCCTGGTTCTCTGTGCTGCTGTGGAGGCGTCAGTTCTTGAAGGAGATGTGGCTGGGAGATCGCTTCAGGCCTGGGTTCAAAAGCCATGGCAGAAGGTCATTAGATTCTGGTTTCACATTAGCATGTGCTGAATGGGATTATCCAGCCAGAGGAGCTCAGAGGAGACCAGCACGCACACACAGACACAAACACACACACACACACCCTGCAGGCTTTAGTGCTAACAGAGGAGCCGATAGCAGATCACCAGCAAACAGCCTCTGCTCTCTGTCTGCTTCTGCTGCTTCATTCACTGAGTTCTTCATCTGTGTGTCCTCAAACCTCCCTGTTAGACTCTTTCTGCATTTCAGCACACTCATAAATAAACACACACACACACACACACACACACACACACACACACACACACACACACACACACATACAAGATGTATATGTGCAAACACACTCACATATACATGAACACACAAACATATATGATGCACATGGGCAAACCCACAGACGCACATACACACACAAGATGCAAATAGACAGACAAACAAACACACACAAGATTTAAAGACACACAAGATGCACATTGACAAACACACACACAAAATGCACATGGACACACAAACCAGCAAGCACGCGCGCACACACACACGCACGCACACACACAAATGCACACACACACGCATGCACGCACACACGCACGCACACACACACACACTGCAAATAGACAAACACACACACAATACACATGGGCAAACACACATAATGCAAATAGACATGCACAAACACATATACAAGTTGCACATGGACACACACACAAGATACACACACACAAGAAACACACACACACACAAGAGATCCAAAGAGACACACAAGATGCAAAAAGATAAACACACATATGGACACATAAATGAGCACACACACACAAGATGTGCATGTACACACACACACACACACACACACACACACACATACACACGAAGCAAAAAGATGCACAAACACATATATAGTACAAGATGCAAATAAATACACACACACACACATACACACACACGGGGTCCAAAGAGACACACAAGATGCAAAAAGATAAACACACACATGGACACATAAATGAGCACACACACAAGATGTACATGTACAAATGCACACACAAACACATGCACGCACGCACACACACACACACACACACACACACACACACACACACACGCACACACACACACACACACACACACACACACACACACACAAGATGCACTTGTACAAACACACACACAAGATGCAAGTAGAATACACACAATATGCAAGTAGATATACACACACAAGATGCACATGGACACACACACACAAGATGCAAAAAGACGCACAAACACATATACAGTACAAGATGCAAATACACACACACACACACACATAAGAGATGAACATAGACAAAGACATGCAGACACACAAATTGAACATGGACAAACATGCACAGACACAAACACACACACCAAAGATCAACATGGACAATCATGGACAGACACACACACAGGATCCGAAGACACACACAAGATGCAAAAATATAAACACACATAAGATTCAAGCAGACAAATACACACACAAGTTGCACATCAACGCACACACACAAGATCTAAAGGCACACACAAGATGTGCTTATACAAATGCATGCACACACACACACACACACACACACACACACAAACACACACACACACACACGCACGCACACACACACATAAGATGCACGTGGACCAGCACAAAACATGCAAATGGACACAAATTTACACAAACACAAGATGCATATGGACAAGCACACACACATAAAAGATGCACACAGACACACACAAACAAACACACACACAGAGAGTTGGAACAGGGTTGGAGTCAAAATATTCACTGCATGACTAAAAATGGAGTCTCTATTGACTGTAAGACCTTCAGAGAGAAACTCCCTCAGGCGAAAGGCACGTCTACCGGGACGTTTGATAGAACCATCATGTTGCTTGTGTTTTGGACAGCTCGTACAATCACAGCAGTGATTACAGCTGTATTAAGCTGGAGTACACACTAACGTAACACTTTAAAACAAACTAATATACAGTCAAAAAATAGACAGAAACATAAAGAAAAGATTATAAACCAGATCCTCATTCACGTATGCATTTTAGCAGTGTATATGGTAAAACTATTGTCAGTTTGGTTTTAAAATGAAATGTTTCTTCATGATTGTCTTTTATAAGTGACACCTTAAAGGAGTTCTAAAAATAGTTTATTATTATTATTATTATTATTATTATTATTAATATTATTATTATTATCATTACTATTTAAAAAAATAATCATGTCTAGACAAATAACACCTTTAAAAAATGCTTTCCATTTCTCTTTCTTATGCTTCCTTGTCTCCCTCTTTCTATTCCCAAAACCCCTATTATATTGCACTTATGGTGGATAACGAGTTATTAACAACCGCCAAGTAAAGTACGTCTGGTCTGAGCCCCTCCTCCTGAGAACGTCAGTTTATATCAATCGATGATTGGCTCCTTTACTAGTAGGCAGGGCTTTCTTCGCTGGAGCGCCCATTTTGACCGTTATACTTTTCCCCTTTCAAAACTATACGAGTGACATGTCTTGTGTGTTCTATAGTCTTTATTACATCATACACTCACTTTATTGGGTACACTTGTCTAACTGGTTGTTGACTCAAATTTCTAATCAGCCAATCACATGGCAGCAACTCAATGCATTTAGGCAAGTAGACATGGTCAAGACGATCTGCTGCAGTTCAAACTGAGCATCAGAATGGTGATTTAACTTTGAATGTGGCATGGTTGTTGGTGCCAGACGGGCTGGTCTAAGTATTTCAGAAACTGCTGATCTACTGGGATTTTCACGCATAACCATCTTTAGTGTTTACAGAGAATGGACTGAAAAAAGAAAATATCCAGTGATAGTGGCAGTTCTGTGGGTGCAAATGCCTTGTTGATGCCAGAGGTCAAAGGAGAACGGCCAGACTGGTTCCAGCTGATAGAAAGGCAATGGTAACTCAAATAACCACTTGTTACAACCGAGGTATGCAGAAGAGCATCTCTGAAAGCACAACACGTCCAACCTTGAGGTGGATGAGCTACAGCGGCAGGAGACCACACCGGGTGCCACTCCTGTCAGCTAAGAACAGGAAACTGAGGCTACAATTCACACAGGCTTACCAAAATTGGACAATAGAAGATTGGAAAAACGTTGCCTGGTCTGATGAGTCTCGATTTTTGCTGCGACATTCAGATGGTAGGGTCAGAAATTGGCGTCAACAACATGAAAGCATGGATCCATCCTGCCTTATATCAACGATTCAGGCTGGTGGTGGTGGTGTAAAGGTGTGGGGGATATTTTCTTGGAACACTTTGGGCCCATTAGTACCAGTACCAGTATTGAGCATCGTGTCAATGCCACAGCCTACCTGAGTATTGTTGCTGACCATGTATATCTTTTTATGACCACAGTGTACTCATCTTCTAATGGCTACCTTCAGCAGGATAACGCGCCATGTCATAAAGTGTGAACCATCTCAGACTGGTTTCTTGTACTCAAATGGCCTCCACAGTCACCAGAATCTCAATCCAATAGAGCACCTTTGGGATGTGGTGGAATGAGAGATTTGCATCATGGATGTGCAGCCGACGAATCTGCAGTGACTGTGTGATGCTATCATGTCAATATGGATCAAAATCTTGGAGGAATATTTCCAATACGTTGTTGAATCTATTCCACGAAGGATTAAGGCAGTTCTGAAGGCAAAAGAGGGTCCAAGTACTAGTAAGGTGTACCTAATAAAGTGGCCAATGCATGTATTTAAGCTGTCAGCATCAATGACCAGCCCTGCCAGTTTTAAAAGCATCATCAGTTCATTTACAGTAATAAGATTGCAGAAACATTTAAACATTCATTCTTAACCAGGCCATGCATGATACAGTTTAAAGAGCATCTCCAGCATTTCTGCATGATATTGCTCTGACCATATACTGCAAGAATGATTCATCATCAAAAACACACATCCAGGAACGCAGCCAACCGGCTGAGCATCTGGGAAAACGTGCTCTCTGCTTTAAGCACAACTTAAGATTGCATTGATTTTCAGGATGGAAATAAAAATCGCACTAGAGTTTAGGGAGTGGGTTTTATGATTTTAGAAGCACTAAGATTGGCTGGAGAGTCCACGGTGGATTTAAACTGAAATGTATACACTAAACAGCATGCAATGAAATGGGTAAATACCAAAAGGGCAAGTGCACAGATGAGATGTGGCACCAGTGACTATGTGCACAGGTTATATTTTCTGTAAATTCATTTCTTTTCATGACCTGGGTGATCTGTCTTTTTAGATAGAGTGGTGAGGAGAAAATACACCTCAACACCGCCCTCTGCTGACAAACACAGCAAATCACAAATGTGTTGACCACCATAAGAAATCCAGTGTTGTTTTGAAATAAAATATTTAATGTATCATAAATCATGCTGAAACGTTCAAAAAGAAATATACTGAATATGAACAGCATATTTTAGTAACTTAATGATGTCAGATGAATATATTAGAATAGATTACCACCCACTTTTACATGTAAACAATATTCAGAATTCAAAAAAAAATATATATAAGATATAAAATAATATAATAAAAATTTATACACTATTGATAATAATAATAATAATAATAATAATAATAATAATTAATTATTTGAGTAATTAATGGTTTATTATTCTTCTTCTTCTTCTCATTATTATTATTATTGTCATTTTGGGCCATAAAGATGGTTGAAAATGAAATAATTAAATGAAGTAATTAAAATAACAGAACACAATATAATTAAATGGCTTGTTTAAATTACACATGCTTTCTTACAGACTCAAAAAAATCAATTCACATTGTCAAGTATTTTACACACAAAAACAACAAGTACATAAAATAAAGTACATAAAAGTACATCATCATCAATTGGTGCACAATTACAGTGACAGTTTATCCCAAAATTCTCTCTATTTACTCACATTCAAGCTGCTTTCAGCCTGTATGAGTTTTTTTCTGGTGCAAGTAAAAAAAAATGTATATATATATATATATATATATATATATATATATATATATATATATATATATATATATATATATATATATAGAAGAATGTTGGTAAACAAATATTTTATGTACTCATTGACAACCATAGTATTTTTCCCTACTATTGAAGTCTGCCAATATTCATCTAAATATCTTCTTTTGTGTTCAACATAAGAAAAAACCCCATAAAGGTAAGGAACAACTTGAGTACATGTTGCAACGCAGGCTCATTGTGGATATGTACCCCTGTCTACATTTCTGGAGACTGCGAATATGTACCCAGAAGAACATCTGGCTTCATTTTCTCTGTAAAGGCTTATTTATACTTCTGCGCCATGGAGCTTGGAGCCCTATGGAACATTAGTGTCGAGTCCCATGAAGGAGCTCCAGATGGAGACTTTTGTTTTGTGTTTACCTTATGATTAAAGTTGTTGCACGTCTGCTGATTCCTGCCTCTGAATGGGCAAGTTTTAGCAACTTGTACATGAAGGTAGCGTTCTGAAAATACAAAATACCAGAAGAAACTCGACACAGAGGAACATTAAAACCTACAGCCAGCTAGCGTTTCAGAAGTGTTATTGCAGAGCAACACAAACAGCACGCTCGGTTCAGTTGGCCGGCCCTGGGCCGGTTGGAAGAGGTGTACTAGATCACGGTTCACTTGGGCTTTGGCGCGGTACGCTTGTAGTGTGAGTGCAATGCACGCCTGAGCCCAAAACTGAAGAGGAGACGTGACTTTTAAGGGACTGTTATGGATCATATGGATTAATCTAGATTAATCATTCTTCCTGTTTAATGAATCTGAAACTGTCGTAGATTGATAAAGATGCAAACCCCTCACTGCACAACAGCTGCACATTTAGCAAACCTCCTAATTCCTGCAGCATGAGGACTTTATGATTGTTTATGAGTATCAAAAGTGGCTGATCTGTTCGGCAAAATATTTGACTGCGTGTCACTGCATATCAAACGACTAAAACCATATAACGACACAAAGAAATCTTCACTGTGCTGAGCGAGAGCACTTCTCTTAAGCTGAACAGCGCATCATCGATGACATACGCATGCACAGGCCCGAATGTAATGTGAGTGCAGGCCGTCGGGGGAGACGGGAGGGGGGACAAGCGTGCTTCGGCCTGGTTTAAGGCAACTGTACATAGAGTGAGTAAACCCTTAGCCAAAGTCACAAGTTCCGTTATTACAAACAGATCGTTGATTTGGTATTTCCCAAATCCATCGTTCCAACGAACATTCGCAAACTGCATCACAAACTTGTACGTTTACAGCTACACCTCTAGAGCTGTAATTAGAAGCATAGTTCCTGGTTGTGTTCTATTCCCAGTTATCCCCCCTCTGTCCCTATTCCTTTTGAAAGATTTAATAATTAAACTTGGAATGATTAAAAAATAGCAATAAGGTCACCTCTCTTAGGTGTAATTTGCTTTCAAAGTATTTTTTTACAGTTCAGTTTTAGCGATCTTCATATTGACAATTACGTTCCCTTCGCAGTCCATTTTGAATGCAGCCGTGGTTCATGACGAAAGCTATAGGTGATCTATTATTTAAAAGCAGAATTTACATTATGTCTCCAAAGCTTGTAAAAACAAAAATATAGCATACATTAATGCTTTTAATTTATAGTAGGTTATTTATTAAAAAGTTTATCTGTACTGTGGGCCTATATGACATGGACCTGTTGGTTAGAACATTTCTGCAATGGTTTGAATGTGTCATATTGTAAAAGTAGACTTTTTAAAAATAAATAAATAAACAAACAACATACTACTTAATAATAAAAAATATATTATTATTATTATTATTATTATTATTAAGTAGGATTTTTTTTCATTTCTTAATAAATAGCCAACTGTAAATGAACCATTAACGATTTATATGATTTATATATGAGATTATAATACATGTTATCTTTTGTAAGTGGTTGTATTGCTTTAGAATAGAATATGTAATGTTCTCAATAATATTTGTAAAGGAAACATTGTCCCTATATGTGCCGTTTAGTTATATTTCAATTAAACGAGTGCATTTTTTTACCAAAACAAATATTGAGGTTTTTTTTAATGTGTGTGCATGTAAAACAATATAATTTGCACAAAAAAAGTGTTGGGTTTTGCTCTAAAGAATGTGTTACTCTGCACATTTAGAGTGTCATGGCTGTTTTACGTTATAACTAATGTGTTTCAAATGATGGATCTGCGACAAAGCAACTACGGTTTTGGGAAACACTCGACACTAAACATCGTTCTTTTCCCAAACGATGCATCGTACTATGAAAGTTCAGCCGCAAGTTATATTGTTGTTTGGGAAACACCCTTGGTCAGCTGAAATGTATATTGCGCCCTCTGGTGGATTTAGGTGAGAGGAGGACGCGTGACAGAAATTTGAGATCATCAAAACATGTACACAGTGGCCTCTGCTGGGTCTGAAAAAACAAAAACTGGCATACCTCCGGTTACATATTCTGCTGTCCCCAGAAATGTAGACCTAGGTACGTATTCACAATGAGCCTGGGTTGACATTTTCAATTGGCTGAAGTGTCGCAATAATACAAACACAATCAACAGTGCTACTTCTGAAGGAAATAAATAAATGCTCTATTACCCAGAGAAAACAGCAATGTGTCTACTGGATCAGGCTACACTAGCTCTGGTTAATTCTTCATAAAACCTAAAACCTTTTGCGGTTTCATCTTTCCGCACGACTCCATTCGGCTGGTGGATCTCGCGGGCCTTTGGGTTTCTTTATTCTACTGTTGAAACCTGAAGCACAGGGCAAACAAAGAGAAAAAATTATTAGAGACAAGATAACAGTGACGTCAGGATGAATTCATATATTTGCTGGTCTTGGATTAGAATCACATTCAACATCATCAATTACAGCAAATCACTAGATGTGGCTGTTCTCTGTGACTGCTATGATTACACTGTATACACCTGGTATTAAGACGTGATTTTGTTGGTCTAATCACAAGTGGATGACACTTAATATGAATGAAATCTAAAATACAGTGGGAGAAATAAGTATTGAACGTGTCATCTTTTTTCCTGGGAATAATATTTGTTAACAAGATGTTGGAATTGGAAATGTATTAAAGACTTTATTTAAAAGTTTTTTTTGCTGATGGCAGGTTAAAGACGCCTCTTATATGGAGAATGAAGTCACATGCATTGCTCAGGTATGGTTTTTTCACTTCATCAGAATGTAAAAAATCTTGATGGTTCTGTTGGTCTCGTCTATCAAATCTGATCTTTAATTTGTATATTCTATTGGATTCGAGTCAGGTGATTGGCTGGGCCATTCTACAGCTTGATTTCCTTTCCTTTTGCAATTGAGAGTTTTCTTGGCTGTGTTTTAGATCATTGTCTTGCTAAAATGTCCACACTGGTTTCATCTTCATCATCCTGATAATGTAAATGTTGGACTGAAGCAGCTAATATCTATTTACAATGAGGAAGGGCAGAAGGTTGCAGAATAACTACTGAGAGATTTCAGTTGCCTTTCTAAACCTCCCTTTATTCATGTGTTCAATACTTTTTTCTGTGTCATTTCATTTTACTGCACATAACTTAATCTGTAAAATAATTCTGTTTTATGAAAGGGCCGGATTAAGAACACATTGGGCCCTGGGGCTATAACAAATCCAAGGGATAGATAGATAGATAGATAGATAGATAGATAGATAGATAGATAGATAGATAGATAGATAGATAGATAGATAGATAGATAGATAGATAGATAGATAGATAGATAGATAGATAGATAGATAGATAGATAGATAGATAGATAGATAGATAGATAGATAGATAGATAGACAGACAGACAGACAGACAGACAGACAGACAGACAGATATTTTTGTTATTATAAATAATAATTTACTAATTTATATTATTATCAAATTTTATAGCATTTGATTTATGTTTGATTATTATATATTTTTTCTATTTTATTAAAAATGGCCTGCAAGTATACAAAATTAAGTAATGACATAATTTTAACTTTACAGTTTAAACAGGCTGCAAAAATGAGCAAAACAAAAAAACATTTGCAATACTTCTTAAATTAGTGCTTTATAATAAATGCTTTAAATAGAGGTGTACCTTTAAAAAGTTTCATTAGAACTTTAGCTGACCATACATCCCTAATGATATGATATCTTTAAAATCCACGCTTTTATCCAAAATGTTGTGGTCTTCTGGGTTACTGAAGGTAAGCATCTTTATTTAATTTAATTTTTTGCATATATATTGTCAGATGAAAGCTAGCGCCAATATTTCATTGCTCCATATTATTACTGCTTTCTGCTTTCTAACTGGTTCAGTTAGACTTACTGTAAAGCATAACCGAGTGTATTTACTTGAGATAGATATACTGTCCTCAGCAACGATGGATATTTTGATAACTGCTTGTGTAGGCTATTTGATTTGTTCACACGCTGTCTCGCTTATATTGTGTGATGGAAGGATTGTGCAGGCGCGCGGTTTTCCGAGTGCAGCTGTAACTATGGTTATGAGTACATTCAGTTTGATTCCACTTATCCCAGCAAGTTACTACACGTACAAGTGTATTAATGATGAAGGCTTTTGAATTTTATTTTTTGTTCTACAATAAGCTTGGTTAGCCTACCGTTCACTGGACGGTTTTCGCGGTAGTGCCAAAATAAGGGACTGTCCGGGGAAAATTGGGACATCTGATCACCCTTATGGGTGACTAAAACAGGGCTATATTCTGATTGGGCTACAACCACTACGAGCCCCAGTTTAGCACTGGCATCACTGTTTTTAAACAGCAGCGAACCGAAAGGAATCCTTCACATTATCCACAAGAGAAAGCACAACGCAAAGAGGCATTTCCCGCATTACAGCGCAAATTAATTCTTCAGCTAATTAAGGGCCCCCTTCTTCCGTGGGCTCTGGGGCTTCAGCCCCACCTAGCCCTTATGTTAATGCGGCCCTGCCTGTATCATACCGTACTTTACCACTCAGTGTAAATGGGCCATTATTTCCCCCACTGTATGTTGCTGCTGCTACTAATGATGATAATATAAATGTGTAAATGGAAAAAAAAAACATTTTGAGCTTCACAACTTTCCACCACTTCTAAAAGTAGTCGAAAACACATTTGATCACACTTTCTATTCACTTTCATGATATAAATACTAATGTGTTCAAACAGCCACATAAGACTACTTGCTTTCCACCCACTGACTCTTGTTAGTACCAATACGAAACAGGGCCTAAAAATGATGTTCAACCCTTTACCAGATATGGTTATTTCTACATTGAGGACTACAAACCACGCTTTCTCTTGTGTGTGTCTGTGTGGTCTAGAAGCCTCTAATCTGCCAACAATCTATCAGTTGACTTCTTGTGAGGCAGAAATTAATTTATTTTTATTTACTAACTGGCACGTTTGCAACTTACAAGCTTATGAAAACGACTGATTTGGGCAGCCGTTCAGCAACTAGACCATTTAAAAAGACTCAAATTTGCCCAAAGACTCATCAAAACCCAATCTGAGAGTAAATATTTGTCTGAGCAGTCTCCTTGTTGTGTACAGAGTTGAGATTTAGTGTGCATATGGCATTACTCACCCAGGCTGCCCGGGGCAAATGGGCTGCTGCTGTCCTTAACAACACTAGACACGTATTCATAATCATCATCTGTAGACGATTGGCTTTCAGCTGAGGAAAAGAAATATTTAACAGTGTTTAACAACTTAACAAACCAAACTCAGTGCATGAGAGTGAAAGCAATGCTGATCTGACACTTCTTCCTGTTTACTGCTAGCTAGCTTTTCACACCTATTTGGTTGATAAAAAGCCTTCGGGGGAAACGAAATGCTTCTACATTACTAAAAACACACACACACACACACACAGACACACACACACACACACACGCACGCACACACGCACACACAAACACACACACACACACACACACACGCACACACGCACACACACACACACACACACACACACACAAACACGTTACTCTTTATGGTCTGTATTTGAATGCATTCATAAGTGAGTCGTTGGTATATAATATGATGACATTGAGCGTTAAATAAAACATCAAACATCAAGCATTAATGCTGAAGGCTAAATTAGCATATAGCTATGAGGAGGAGAATTTGGAGAATCTCAGTCAGGTGAGAGTTATTGAATCTGTTTTATATTTCTGCATAGTAGCTTGGTACAGTAATCGGAGTCTGTGAGATAAGGGCCCAATCCCAATTATATTTTTGTACCCCTACCCCTTCCCTTCCCCTTGAAACAGAGTGTAAAGGGAAAGGGCTTAAAAATTTACAGCTAAGAAACGGGACACCACTATAGCACCTGCACACGTCATCATATGTCATCAAGATCTCTTCATATGAGATTGATGATGGTGACTGCTGTAGTTATTCCAGTCGCGTTATGTTTTGGTATTTATCTTCAGGAAATCACTGAAGGCAACAATATCATGTCATAATGATATAATGTGACAACAACATCGTAACTGTACTGTGCATTTACACCGTGGTCATACTCATCTATGTAAACACACGAAAACAACAGTAACATTATACCAGACACTGTAAAAAGGTCATTCCCAGCCACTACACTTTTCTGACAGGGTATTCGAGTGTCATCGAGTGACAGAATGTTGTATTACTGCTATACAGGAGTTATTATTAGGGATTACGGAGTTCACACTTGGATAATGCTTGAATATTTTAGCAGGTTTGGCATGCTGTACCCAGGAGAGAACCCTGAGCTCGGAGATAAATGAGCTCAGGGCTCCCGCTTGGTCAATGAGCGTTAGGAGGGATACGAGATCAGGTAGTTCTCGATAGCTTCCCAAGAATAGACCGCTAACCGTGCCAGTGTGTACGTATTAGGTGCTTGTGATTTTAACTTGTGTTACATGTCTTTAGACTGTGGGAGGAAACCAGAGTACCTGGGGAAAACCCACATGAACACAGGGAGAACATGTAAACTCCACACAGAAGGTGCCGACTGGCTCTGCTAGTATTTGAACCAATGATCTTCTTGCTGTGGGGCAACAGTGTTAGCCACTGAGCTGCAGTGTTGGACCAATCATAAAATTTAGGAGGAGGAAGAAGGGATGTATTGGTCTTCCAAAATGAAGATGAGGAATAAAGTTTAGGCTGGATATTTATGTTAAATTTGGAATGATCCGATTGGCTAGCTAATGATTAGCGATAGGGACCAGCTGCAGTCAATCCTATTACATGCTCCTCTCAAAATCAGGCTGCGTCCGAAACCGCCTACTACTCAATAGGTACTGCATTTGAATTTAAACGTACTACTCGGCCATTATAAAAGTACGCTCTATACAGTATGAATGTGAAAAGTATGAATGGAATTCAGATGTACTACATACACCATTTTGTCACGGTCACTGCGTCAGTTGTGTCGCTTTACTCCTATTCATTAATTCGCTCGTGAAGCATCATGGGATAGCGCAGCATGCATGGGATGAGCACTTCAGAATCTTGCCGGAAGTAGTAAGTCATCCGGGTACTTCTCGCATACTGATTTTCGAATTCTATGAATTCAGACATACTACTCGGCTCGCATACTGATTTTAGCGTACTGTATAGTATGGAAGTATGCGGTTTCGGACGCAGCCGTTGTTTGTGAAACTTCACCTATGGATGGCGAAATTTAGTGGTTTTTATTTTAGCATTTTTTTAAAAGCATGACGCTAAAACACAAACGCCATTTTGAATGTATTAAAACATATGTTTTTTTGTCATAAAAAATACATATTTGTGCATCTCCTCACTTTTGTGTCATTTTGCCATTGTAGATAGAGGGTGTATTCTGGGAAATCTTCTTACCCATTGGTTTTGAGTGTGGTCCTGAAAAATCTTTGTTTCGAGGGCTATCTAGCCGTCTTCAAGCTAAAGAAAATAGGGCCACCCTTACCCCCAGGGGGAAAGGCTAAGGGGTAGAATTGGGATTGGGCCATTGAGTAGCCTTGTGAAGGTGGCAGGCAAGATCATCGGTTTTAACAAAAATGGTCCAATAGTAATTTACCATAATTATGTTTTAAAGAGAGCTCAAGGCACCCCGGATCACCCATTGTACTCTGTGTTTCAGCTGCTGCCATCAGGACAAATAGAATTAGAAATTCTTTTATAATGGCAGCCATCAGGTTATTAAATAAGTCCAGCGGGGAGGGAGATGCATCTAAAAATGAGAACGTGTCTGTAATTATCTGACACCCATCAGATTATTTAGTATAACCTCCAAAATCTGCCCGTTTTGGTGTCTGAATATATTGTCGCTGTTTTTGTTGCCTGTGGCTTTAAATGTAAATGAGCTGCTTCTCCCTGCCTACTGCTCCAACAATAAACAGCAGTCAGTGATAGAGACCGACTCGGATGAAGCTAAAATACAACTCAAAATACCAAGTAAGTTTATTTCATGTAGTTGTGGTGGAGTTTATTAAAGCCTTTCTGAAATGATGAGTTTCACACAAATGTCGTTTGCAGTATACACACATACATTAGCGTTTACTGACACCATGCGGCCGTGGTGATTTTAGCGGTTAAGATTTTACTGTCTTTATTACAAACATGCTCTGTTTTAAAAATGTTTTAAACTTATAAAAAATCATAGAAAGTTGTAACAAATATTTAAATCCTAATTTATTTGCAAAAAAAAAAAAAAAACGTTCTGTGGACATGTGTATACATGTTATTATGGAGACATGGCGCCTGCCAATCAATGCGGAGGGCAGGGAAAACCGCACTCCTACGTCACTTTGCGGTGGGCCTCAAAACCAGGTTTGGATTCTATTTTAACGTCAGGAAATAAAAAAAAAAGACTTGTTGGGTTTCTATCACTCCAATATGACAGTAGACACTCTATACATACACCGTTCTGTCCAAACAGCTTTCAAAAGTTGATGTTCATCATAGGTGCCCTTTAAAATATTTAAATGTATGCATGCATTATTATTCTAAATAATCATTAAAATGTTATTATAACATGCCTCTGGCTTAAAGCAAATGTGACAAATACATTTTTAAAAGTATATAACTGTGGGTTAGACTTTAAGTTAATTACGCAGCTTGTCATATTTAGAAAATTCATGGCATACCACATTTAAATTACAGCTTTGATAATTGATTAAACATTATTAATAACCGATTACTGATTATATCTTGCACTGTTATATTCTTACTCAAAACTACTTGTAAATGAGGAGAGTTAAATATTGTAATGGTCCTGACCTGACAGTCTTGTCTGTCCTGTCAGTGTTTAATGTTTCCCTGTTTTTCCAGTGCTTGTTTACATTGCTTTATGTTGGTTTGGCTTTCCTACGTGTTTTCAGTTACCCTGTCCTTTGATTTAGACCTTGTTATCCTTATTGTTTTCACCTGTCTCTCGTGTGCTTTGTTCTATATATTGTGCTGTGAGTTCTCATTTCTTTGCTTGTTCGTTCCATGTGAGCTTGTCTTTGCTTATCTTGTATCCAAGCCTTGTATCCAAGCCTTGTATCCTTACATAGAGTTTTGCCTTGCCTGTTCTTCTAGCTCACTTGTTTGTTTGTTTGTAGCTACTACAGTACTTTCTTTTGTTTTTTCCTAGTGTTTGCTTAAATTTGTTGTAATCTTTGTCTTGCTTTTATCCTTATAACCATTTTTGTTCTTTTTTTCTCCGTCAATCCCAATTATGTATTAGTAGATGATTATTATATGTCTTTTTGATTGTATACTTTCTCTGTTTAAGATTCTAGAAGTCTTTTTTTTTCTGTTTTTATCCGTTTTCAGCCTAGTTTCCTTTCTACTAGTGTTTATATTGATTTAATATCTTCTTTTAGACTTAGTTAGTTTTATTATACGATTATTGCTGCCTGTTTGCTGTCCTGCCTTGTGTCTTATACTTTTCCAGTCCTATCCCATGTGCTGACTTCCCTGGCCTGCCAGTCTGGAGTTTACATGGCTTGCTCCCAATATCTAGCTCTGCTTTTAGCAATTGTTGCTCCCACTCATGGCTGGCTGTTTATTCTGGTGCCATCTTGTCCCTACCACTAGCCTCCCTGTGTTATTGCCCCTACTGTTTGGGCCTTGTCTTTCCCTTGTCTGTCTAGTGCTTAATTCCATCAATAAACCCCTATGTTTTGTTCATTGCTGCAACTTAGTCCACTTTCTTGCAACCAACCGTGACAAATATATGCATTATTATTTTACATAATTGTAAAAATTTTATCATAATAATCCTCTGACTTTAATAGCTCATTAAAAAAAGCAACCAATGTGACAAACACATTTTAAATATGCAATTACTCCATTAAGAAAACACTCAGTTAACAGGTCCTAATTCATGTATCATGATTACAGAAAAAAATTACTCTATTTTTTTATTTCAACACCTGATTTAACATAAGCGTTTGTTCCTATTTTTGTGAATAATAACTCATTTGAACTGATTTGAACTGAGAAATAATAAACAGTGTTGATAATTAACGAGTGAATTGGAGCAGAAGAAATGTTGCACACAATATTTTCCATTTCAGACCAGCTTGTATAGTAAATAAAACACGCAACAGCGCACTTACTTGCACTTGGGCTTCGTGAAAGAGGAGGGCCGTGCGGCTGAGGAAAAACAAATTTCATTTAATTACATTTAATGATATTCTTTGCAGATCTTAATCTGTGATTATCAGGGTTAAAAAGACTGCGATCATCAGTCAAATACACATTAGCATCGTATTCAATCTGTCAGGATATTTTTACTAAACGAGCTGCCTGTAAGTGTGTGTTAAAGCTTGTTAACTTGTGAGTGTGATCTCAGCTTGAAGCCTCGGATCACAGGAAGAGGCTGAATGTGAATTTTGCCGTGAAACAAAAATAAGAGAGTAATTTGACACATCTACAAGCGTGCAGACAGGACTTACAGACCAATAACTGCATATAAGTGAGCCATATGAGATTATTATGTACTTAGCACTTTCATTTGATATCCAGATCAAAATCAAACTGGTGAGCTAAACGAACTGCAGGTATCTTATTACCAAAGAGATTATTTACCTGTGAATCTCTGTTCATGGACCTCAACTCCCCTGAGGAAAGAAAAGACAAAGATTTGCTTAGATATTCTGATTTTAAAAATTGTAATATTGAATGCTTTTACCTTGGATGTACTCAAAAATATGATTGAATCATTAACATGGGGATTCACTCTGACTGAATCATATTTAGTGAGTCGTTAGGGTATCACGTTACTTAAAGTACTTGTTCATAAGACCTTGTATCCTTCATGAAATGACCCATGAATGTGACTGAGATTTTCTGCTTGCTTATGACAACTGTTATGAAGTGTTCAGTTATGCCATTTTAAATGCAAAGAGGACATTGTTTGTTATAACAACTTGACATCAACAAGTACATCACAACCAATTATTCTCTTTGTTATGACTTTACCGAGACAACAAAACTTGCCCATACTACAGGCAATATAGGTGGTTCTTGAAGGGGCCCACAGACACTGCTGTCATATTATATTTACTGTGAACATAAGCATGAGCGGGCAATGCAGTGGCGCAGTAGGTAGTGCTGTCGCCTCACAGCAAGAAGGTCTCTGGTTCCGAGCCTCGGCTGGGTCAGTTGGCGTTTCTGTGTGGAGTTTGCATGTTCTCCCTGCGTTCGCGTGGGTTTCCTCTGGGTGCTCCAGTTTCCCCCACAGTCCAAAGACATGTGGTACAGGTGAATTGGGTAGGCTAAAATTGTCCAGGGCTCGAGGATCTCATAAGCTCAGGGCTCTCTCCCTGGACAGCATGCCAAACAAGCTTTATTATCAATCATCAGCTAAGTGTGTACTCTTGAAATGAATAAAAGATTGAAAATTAATGTGTTAATATGTTAATCTACAAACATGATGGACACGCAAGAATGACTTACGTCTAAATGATGTTTGAATGGTTAATTATTATTCTTAATTAATATCTAATCTTCTGAAATGCACTATTTCACGTTTTCTAAGTTGAATTTGATCTGCAAGATGAACTTTTATACAGATGTGTTTGGCAATTAACTTCTAAATGTAAAATTACTTCTACAAACACCTGAGGTGATTTCTCGGCGTGAAAGACCCATGAATGGCAGGTTAACCTGCTGCTGCTACTTCAATATGCTGGGAAAGTTCATTTAAAAATGAATGTGGATCATGTGACAAGTTAAGTGTGGGCATGTAACTAAGCAACATAACAGTCTGTTAATGAGGAAGTAGTACATGCCAAAGCGTGCATACTCTTCTGTTACATAAACAAAAGTATCTTTCTTCAGAAGAAAGTACATACATTTAGAACGTAGTATATATAGGCAAACTGCGACACAGCAAAAGTGAACATTACATAACATGACTCCACTGAGCTTGCATTATTTACTGTTGCTAGCAGGGTGTGGATTATACATCGGCGATCGGGAGGGTCTCAACTTTTTCAATAATGTTAGTTTGTGTAATACATGCTTCAGTGAATCAAAATGTATTTATTTAAATTACATCTGATTTGTTAATAAAACGTAATTAAATTTTCAGTGTTTTAATGGATATTTAGTGTATTCTGACCTACAGTTCCCTCTGATTAGCTTTTTCAATTGTTAATTCAGGTCAAACTATAAAAACTATGCATCTAATTTAACCTAACTTTTAGACTATCTAGATATAAACAGCTATTTTACTAGTAAAGTGTCTTTGTTTTGAACTGTTATGATCGGTCCTCAAGATCTGCTGGTTTCAGACTGTTGAATGAATTTTTTTCTCAAAAAGACTGGTGCGATTATGCATTCACAATGGTATGAGCCATTATAGGGGGTGGTAAAATATATATATTTTTAAATAATCTTTTTTATATTATTATTTAAGATGGGGCATCACGGTGGTGCAGTGGGTAGCACAATAGCTTAACTGCAAGAAGGTCGCTGGTTCGAGCCCTGGCTGGGTCAGTTGGCATTTCTGTGTGGAGTTTGCATGTGCTCCGCGTGTTTGCATAGGTTTCCTCTGGGTGCTCCGGTTTCCCCTACAAGTCCAAAGACATGTGGTATAGGTGAATTTGGTGAGCTAAAATTGTCCATAGTGTGTGGGAATGGGATTGTATGGGTGTTTCCCAGTGATGGGTTCCCATGCTGTATGAGTTGGCGGTTCATTCCGCTGTGGCGACCCCTGATTAATAAAAGGACTAAGCCGAAATGAAAATGAATGAATATTATTTAAGATCATGTTCTTATTTAAGATCAAGATTATTTATTTCTCACTATTAAATGGCTGACATCTTGTTTTGATTCAGGGGGGATCAAGCATTAATTAGAGGATCAATCCCCTCCAAACCCAGTGCTACAGTGCTAACCACTGAGCCAATGTGTCGCATAAATTTAATATTAATAAAAATAATATTAAATTTATTTAATTTAAATTAATAACACCCAGTGGGTTGATTTGTTTATATTTTATATGAAAACTGGGTTTAAATAACCCAGCATTCTTAGAGTGTGAAAATACAATATAATGTCAAATATGGACAAACCCAACATTAGCAATTTTTTTACAATTCAATTTAAATGACACTTTTTAAACCAGCCGTTGGGTTTGTCCATATTTGGATTTTTTTCAGAGTGTAGTAAAATATAGACACTTAACAATCACTGCAAGTATAGAAGTGAAGTAAAAAAAATACTTCCTAAAAGCAGTTCCTATACAGCACTACTGGTGAATAAACATTTTGCCAGTACTTTTGGCTTGTCAGACATACAGTTGGGTTTTTCCATATTTGGAGAATTTTAAGAGTGTAAGGCAAGGCAAGGCAAGTTTATTTATATAGCACATTTCATACACAATGGTAATTCAAAGTGCTTTACATAAACAGGAATAAAAGAAACATTCATTCATTTTTTTTTCAGCTTAGTCACTTTAATAATTAGGGGTTTGAACCACAGCAGAATGAACCTATAGCGCATGTCTTTGGACTGTGGGGGAAACAGATTCACCAAGCTTTGACTGAACTCTTGGAATTTCTAATTAACTTGATCCTAAAGCTCTGATCAGTTAGGTTTATATTCAGTCAGCATATCTGTAATGTTTTGAGGTCCTAGGCGATTTAGTGACTTACTGACCAGTAATAATACTTTAAAATTTATTCTGAACATAACTGGGAGCCAGTGTAAAGACCTGAGGACAGGTGTGATAGGCTCTAATTTTCTGGTTCTGGTCAGATTCCTGGCGGTGTAGTAAAATATAGACACTTAACAATCACTGCAAGTATAATAGCGAAGTAATAAAAGACTTCCTAAAAACAGTTCCTTTCCAGCACTACTGGTGTATAAACATTTTGTTAATAGTATGAATTTGGCTTGGTTGAAGAACAGTAGCAAAACCTGCCTGAACAACTGACTATGCTTGAAAAGTACCACTGAATGCTCTTCAGTATGCACATTATTCTGCTGATTATTTCTATTTGGTGCCATGGAAATGACACACTTCACCTGTTAGGACTCTGCCGACACTCAAAGTTCCATAGTGGATAAAACAAAAAGGGAATTTCAATCCTCTGTGAAATATGGAAATGGGAGCTTCGAGTAACTCAACTACAGAGAAACACCAAATGAGAGGACTCTGAATACTCTGGTGATGACATGAAAGAGAAGAAACTCAAACAGAAGAGAGTCCTGAGAGGACAGTGAAAGCTGCAAGCAGACGTTTCCCAACTCTGTCTGAAATAATCTCCTTTTTAATGTGCAGCTAAAGTCATGAGTTTGCATTTTTGGTGTATTTCAAATCAATTTCAGTTCATCAGGAAATTACTTTGATTGTCCATTTTCTAAATGAGAGCGTTACTCTATTGTTGCCTGGCTGTTGCTACAGTATGCAGTAACTATGGTATTGTGAGTGGTTTCTAGCAACTGCACAACAACATTCTAGGGTGTTGCTTTCTTTTCTTTTCAACATTTTCTTGTTGTGATTAATTGCTGAAGCTTTTATTATGGACTACTACGTTTTCTTATGGACTACTTTAGACCTGCTTTCAGCTGGTCAATCACGCAGTCTATTTCATTTTCTCAAAATAGCATTAGGACAACAAAGCACATTATCACACCTCCTTTCTAGACCAGCACACAGAGAGGTGCACAAGGTGGCGCAAATGGATTTGCTATTTAAACAATGTGGCACAAAATGAGGAAATTAGGGTTGCGTTGGTCTGAAAATAGCAACACATCTCGCCAAACACATCTTGCGCCTTATTGTGCCGGGCGTATGATAAGGCCTAGGGTTGGGCCGATAGACGATGCCGAGCCTGCATCGCCGATCCTCGGCCCCACCCTTATCCCAAACCCGCTTGCGAAAAATACACACTTAGGCCCGGTTTACACTAATACGTCTTAGTTTTAAAATGGCATTTTAAAACGAAAATGATACACATCCACACTGTGTTTTACCTAGCATGTCTGAACAGCCTGAACGTCCGTTGAAAACGCACATCACATGACCACACACACACACACACACACACACACACACACACACACACACACACACACACACACACACACGCTGTCATGCGTTCGTCTGAGCTCCAGAGAGCAGTGCACGTCGGACAGTTTATCAAGGATGTACCGCTGGATCGCGTCTCACTATAGTTGTTAAACGTAATATTTACTTCATCTTGTCTCTATCTAACGACTCTTCGGTCTTTTGAATCTAGCAGGTAACGTGTCACAGCGTCAGTACACTGCTTCAAGCTTTCACTTTCACACTTGTGCTTAGTAATTTTTGTGAAAACCTCAGATACTGTAGGTTGGGCACCTTTTTTACCGACCAAGTTTGTGGACGCTATTATAACGACACAAATCACTCTGCCTATTCATGCCAGAGTCCCGTGGAAAAAGTGATTGATGGGTGGTAATCTATGTGTAGCTTATCTTTATTTATTTATGGTTTGTTTATGGGTAAAACAAAGACCATGCGGGTCAGGTAGTTGAAACGGTAGGCTACAAATAATTAATTCACCTCCACCTATGATGACGATGCCATCGTCCATCGCGATGTTTCACATTAGACATCGTAAGATGCCAAATTGGTCGACATTGCCCAACCCTTAATAGGGCCCATAGACTTACATGTACAGTATATTGCGCGCATTTTATGTTACAGTTAATGCAAATGTGACAGGACTGACCGAAACGTGGGGACAATGGTAAATTTATTTGTATTACATATTTCTATTTATTTGTAGAATTTATTTATAATTTCATGTTTTTAATCAATTAATGAGAATGAAATCAACTTACAACTAACTTGCTATTCCTGAAGATTTTTTTTTTTTTTTACATAAAACTATTGAAGCTGTAGGTTCTGTTGGGCTGAGGATAAGGACAATAACAGGGTTTGTACATTTGTAAAGTGTTTTTAATAAAGAAAACAAAATCTGAGAACCAAATAAATGACACATTCCTTTACAGAACAACTCCCAGAAATCAACCATCAGTCCATATTAGACATTTCTGTGATGAAATACTTTTTATTCACTGTATTTATGTTTTTAGTTGAGGGATAGATAATGTACGTTTCTGGTAGAATGTCCCATATAAACAACATAGGCTCATTCTGAAAACGTTCTCCTATTTACGTTTCTGGAGATCGTGAATTATGTAGTCAGAGCTACATATGGCTGCATTTCGTCTTTAAAATGAATGCTACGGGGCGGTATGAAGCTTTCCTTTTATCGATTACCAGCTGACCGTTCACGTCCGTATGGACGGCTTTTCTACTGTTACCAGTTTGTCCCGTAGCTCGACATGTACGTCAGCGGACTAGAGACACAGAGCGGAGTTGACCGTGACAACAGGGTTCAAGTCCAGTGAAGAACGGTTCCAGAAAGCGGGTAAAATAAAAAATAAATCAAAAAAGTTAAAAACAGGGTAGGAATGTGGTAAAATCTGAAAACGTGGTAAAAATCAGGGGGCTTTTATTTTTCTGGATTGCTTTTTAAAACTGTCGGTTGGGTTTAGGAAAGGGGGTGAGTGGGTCAATCGGTGCTTTTTAAAACACTATTGGTTGGGTTTGGGGAAGGGGAGGGTGGAGAGATCGATGGGTTGGTCAGTCAGTAAATCAGTCAGTCGACAGTGGCCTGTGGTGGATTTACGTGAGAACATCAGGCGGGAAAGGCACTCGTGAGAAATTTGAGATCTCAAAAAGCGTACACAGTGGGCTCTGGTAGATTCGCGAAAACAAAAACTCCTGAAACGTATTTTGCTCTCTCCAGAAATGCATATAGGGCTACGCAATCAGAATGAGCCTGAGTTGCATATAAACTTTACAGTAAAGTCTTAACATTAGTTAAACCTGGTGTTCAAGCTGACTACCCTTTCAATATGTTTGTGGCTGTTTAATAAAATATAAGAATAATAAAAAAAGATTACGACTACAAATTTAATAGCTAACCTGAAAAATATTAAAATAATGGTTTCTAACTATCCTGATAGAGTTTAGCTCCAACCCTACCCTGCAAAAAAAAATCTAATAATTAACAGTTTCCGTATTTTGTTATTCACAAGTGTTTTCAGTTTATTTACGGTTGTGAATTGCATTATGGGATGTTGATCTGTGCTGGTTTGACTTTTGATGTTGAAAATTCAACTCTATAGTTTAACAAGGTGATTATTATTGACATTTTAGAGGTTTGAAATAATATAATGTGTAAGAAATAATATGAAGAGAAATCAGTTTGTAAAATAACAGAAAATATATTGGCTGTTTATTAGTGCTTTTGTAGTGTAATATACACACCAACCCCGACAATACATCACTTTAAACTATTAAAAATGTTATTAAAAGTGACTTTTCCCAACTTTTCAAGGTTTAAAGTTGTTGGGAGAAAGATCAAGCTCCCATAATGCAACTCAAAACCATAAAAAATGGGGGAAAATAAAAACATGAATCACAAAATACAGAAAGCTGCTAATTCACAGATATTTTTCTTACAGTGTAAATAAACACACTTGAAGAAGCTAATCAGGCCTTATTTGCGAACACACCGGCTGCGTGTTTGCAAACAGCAGGATGGAAATTACTCAAGAGCTGGGATGAAGTTCTCTGGATCACATATTTTATTTAATAATATGGGAAACAGGGCTGTGTAATTAATCGAAATCGTATCGCGATTTGAAACGTTGCGATTAACTAAATCGCAAAAGGCTGCGATATGAAATATATATGTATTATTTAATTTCCCCCCTCAGAACAAATGTGTGACTGTCATCTGTGTGTGATAGTCTTCCTAGTCAATTGAGTGAGCACACTTTTGCTCTGCTCAACCAAAATTTCGCAACCGAACTACGTGGAACGCCCACAACAAAACACAAACAATAAAAAAGAAAATAATTAAGAAAAAATCAATAGGAAAGCGCGTACGAGTGGGATGATGACATTTGCTGCTTCAGAAGCATTAATAGACTAATTAATATAAAGAAAAACAGGACATCAGTTATATGGGAATAGTTTGGTTTCAAAGTCACAGACACTGAACAATAGCAGGTAATTTGTAAGAGCCGTCATAGAATTGCACAGCACGCGGAAATACAGTACAACAACCAGCACCTAAAAAAGTCCCACAGGCGGCTATATGAGTAGTGTCTTGCTAAAAAGTCAACTAAAAGTATTGCCAGAGACACTCAATCTACAGTACTAGCAAGCAACAGCAAAGTCCAATTTCAGACTTGTTTCAGCCATGTTAGTTTGCTGATTGTTCTGTATTTTTATAATTATCATTTTTTGCTTTGTATAATAAGCTACACCATCACCCTAATTTGAATTCAACTCGTTTATAGAAAGGTAAGCTCATTTTATTTGTGTTTACGGTTTGCTCTAGAGAAAAATGGGTTTAATTTCTGAATACTTAAAAATAAATTTGAATAAATATAATAAGTTAATATCTTTTCAGTTTCGTTATTCAACTAACACACACTGCATTTGAGCAGTGTGAAGCTACGATACAGATTATTGAGCTGAAGCTTGACTGCTGGAAATAATTCTCAAATCCCCCCCCAAAAAAACAACAACAACAAAAAAAAAAAAATCACAATTAGATATTTTCCCCAAATCGCACAGCACTAATGGGAAACGCATTTTGTCTCTTACCTGGCAATAGCTCATAACCATCACTTTCCGTCTTCTTGGGTGAAAGTCCTCCTCTCTGATTGGCTGGCATTAATCTGTCATGAACTGGAGAGGGGGAAAGAGGCATGGCGGACATTGGTCTGTTTTTGGGTTTGACTGTACTGTAGAGAGCATTGTTATTAGTTTTCTCTGAATTTGCATTGTCATAGAAATGGACAGTGACTGAATGGGGGGCAGAGTTGGGAGCCTGCACTTTGGACTTGTTGATGACAGCATAAGTGTCATTCATCGTAGACTGAGGAAGAGAAAGCCTTGGCTTGAGATGTGGATTTCTGAAAGCAGAGACAGAAAAGTACATATTTAGGAATCTGACATTTATTAATCCTACGTCTATTGTTGATTATTACAATGGACATTCCATGTCAATGCTTTTTTTGGAGCATTTACAGTCAATTCTAATCTAAAGTCTGCTGTCCATGATTTTGGATGTTTGTCATCCAATCAAACAGCAGTAGCGCTCTGTCTGTTGGGATCTGAAAAAATATCCACAACGCTGAAAACAAGCATGGCAACACTTGGTTCTAAATGCAGAATAAAGTAAAAAAAATCAATGGTTTAGCCCAAATAAATGCCTACTTTTCACTGGTGCTCTTCAAATTACGTGGCTAGATGGAAAGATACAGAAACAAACACTCAAGATATTAAAATACAGCCTTTATTAGGTGAGAGTGAAATTGGCAGAATTAAAGACAAACTTGGCCCGATAGTAACGTTAGAGAATTGGACTTGAACTGTCAAACATCTTAAATTGGAGAAAGAAATTGGAATATTCAGGATAAGGAATTTAAGCTAGGCAAGAAAGACTCAACATTTCAATGTTGGAGAGAGAAGGGAATAAAATCACTGTGCTGTGTAATTAAAGCTGGAGAAACGGAAAGTTTTCAAAATTTAAAGGATAATTTTGGGCTTACCAATCAAGATTTTTTTTTAGATATCTACAGCTAAGAGATTATTATATATATAAAAAAATAAATTAAATTAATATAATAAAAGGAAAATCAGAATAAATAATATCTCATCACTCACTAAATTGATGCCTATAACTACACGATACCTAAATGAATCTCCTCGGTTTATGCGATGTTGATGGGCCACGGGTCCCCGTCTACACTATATGTAAAAGTAAAATGGGATAAAGAATTAAAGACAAAAAGAAGGAGAGGGCTGCACGGTGGCGAAGTGGGTAGCGTGTTCGCCTTGCAGCAAGAAGGTCACTGGTTCGAACCTCGGCTGGGTCAGTTGGCGTTTCTGTTGGACTTTGCATGTTCTCCCCATGTTTGCGTAGGTTTTCTCCGGTTCATACACATTTTTACTACTAAAATTCCATGACTTTTCCATGATTTTTCCAAGACTTTCGAATTAATTTTCATGACCTCAAGTTTCATGCAATGTCTACATACGTGGTAAAAGAAAAGCAATGCGTGTTCCAATTTATTACAGCAAATCGTAAAACACACAACAATCTATTTAGTTTAAATGTATATTTATTTCTATGTAAAATTGATTTAGATAATGCTTCCACTGCACTAATAATGTGAGAGTATGTGATTGGCCAAGAACAGAAAAGAAATAACCTATATTCAAGAATACAGATATCTGTTTTCCATGACTTTTCCAAAACTTTGTGGGTTTTTCTGTTTTTCTCAAACTTTTCCAGGCCTGGAAAATGCCATGTCAAAATTCCATGACTTTTCCAGGTTTTCCAGGACCGAAGAACCCTGCTCCGGGTGCTCCGGTTTCCCCCACAGTCCAAAGACATGTGGTATAGGTGAATTGGGTAGGCTAAATTTTCCATAGTGTATGAGTGTGAACGAGTGTGTATGGATGTTTCCCAGTGATGGGTTGCAGCTGGAAGGGCATCTGCTGCATAAAACAAATGCTGGATAAGTTGGCAGTTCATTCTGCTGTGGCGACCCCAGATTAATAAAGAGACTAAGCTGAAAAGAAAATGAATGAATGAAAGAATTTCAGAAAACTGGTATGACGTGGGAAATACACCAAACTAACACTAGTTCACAAGTTGGGAGGGAATTTTTCTGGAAATGACTTATCCGCTTCTTTATAACACCTAAGATTAAAAGCAAACAGACCTCCAGACAACAAAAGTCCTGGAGACAGTGTGGACAGGCAGAAATAGATCATACCCATATCTTCTGGAGCTGTGGGAAAATTCAACCATTTTGAGATGATGTGCAGAATGTTATTTCTGAGGTGTTTGTATACAGGGTTCCCAGGACTGCACGATTTGTGTTTATGGAAGATATTAAGGACACACTGTCCCCAAAGGTGACCAATATTTGTTTAAGATTCTTCTTGTGGCATACAAATAGACTATAACAAGGAACTGGCTTAAAGTCTCAACGTTGAAACTTAAGCAGTGGTTTGAGATAACTGAAGAAATTCATGTAATGGAAAAACTGACATTTATGTTGAGGATGAAAACTGATATTTTCAGGAAGGTTTGGGGAAAATGGTTGATATATAGGGAATATAAAGAAATCCCCATTTAAGTAAAGGTAATTGGGAGAGATATAGCAGAGATATATCTTATGCGTTTGGCTTTTTTTCTTTTCTTTTTTTTACTCTTTCTACATGCAAGTTCATGTGTGTGTGTGTGTGTGTATATATATATATATATATATATATATATATATATATATATATATATATATATATATATATATATATATATATATATATATATATATATATATATATATAGGTAATTATGTATGTGCATATTGATATGCATGTAATGATATGAAGAGTTCAGATGCAAAAACCTCTAAGTACCATTTGTAATTTCCATCGAAAATTAGCACTTTTCTCAGACTCTTATATTTATGTTGAGTTATTTCATATTAAAGACCTTTAAAATAGTGTATTCTTTGCCATTAACTTAAAACTATGACTGTAACTTTGACTGAACCTACACACAGGAGCCTGAGAAAAATGCTCTTTTTTAAAGGAAATTTCAAATGGCTTTAAGAGGTTTTTGCATCTGAACTCTTCATATATATCTGCACGTTTTTTCTTTTTTTCTTGTTAAATTATTGTTCTGTATTGTAAAAAAATAAACTAAATAAAAATAAAAGTTCTAAAAAAATTTAATGATTTTATTCACATATATTGATTTATTTGGCAATACTTCATTGTACAGAAATAAGAGGGATTACATTTACTAATAAAGCTTTAAATAATGTTTAAAAAAGATATGCCCATTATAAAACAAAAACCTCAAAATAGAATTTAAACGTTTTAATTGTAAATGTTATAATAAGTTTGTGATGTTGAGAAGAAACATCAAGTAAAGACCAACAATTTATATTATTTAAATTTTAATTTCATATTAGTATTTGCTATAATTTTAATTTTAATATTGGTAAGATTCTGATTTTAACCTGTTTTATTCAATTTGACTTAAAGCAAAAAAAGAACCCCAGAGGAAGAACAAAATATTAGTTTTTCTCAAAGTATTTTTTTTTACTTTAAATCAGCAGTTTCATCCAAATCAAAACTATAATTTGAGGGAAATTGATCAATTTAGCTGTAATAAATTATAGTAATTACTTTAGTTTGAAGTAAAATTATACTTTGATCTAAGGGTAAAAGAGATCTCCGTTGTACCAAAAGCAAAAATAGTTTTTGTAGCAAACTTAAAAAAAAGTTAAGTGTGTTTATAGCAAATATTTTTACTTTGGTACTTTACTTTTGGTAATTTATTAAACAAAATAAACACTTTAGATTTCAACTAAATAACATTTTAAAATTGGAAACTAAGTAAAATTATACTTATTATATTTTTTAGCTTCAACGAATTACAGTAATTTTTTAAAGTTGGTTCAAAGTATATATATTTTTCAGTGTATGTTATGTGTAGATTTAAATAAATTTGTTATTTTATTCATTTTTATGACAAGTACATTACAGGAATGTCATTATTTATAAAGAAATTGTTATTAGACTGATTAAGAACTCATATCAAATAATATTTATAAATAAAATGCTCATCTCATCTAATTTGCTAGCAAGCAACAATTTTCTTCCGCTTATCCAGCTGAATAATTATATTTAATAATATTATTATACATTATTTATATATTTTTTCTTATAATATTTCACGTGTGATATTTTTACATTTTTCATATCTGTATTCTATGTGATTATTTTTTGTATTTGATTTTGTATGATAAATATCCAAAGCAATCCAAAGCAATCAATGAATCAATCAAAAAGATAAACCCAGATTGAGTTGGTAACAAAGAAAATAATTACATTGCATTATTGGCAATATTTCAGTTTTAAATCAACCCCATGTACATAACAAAAGCAATTTACAAGATATGCACAAGAAATAAACCAATAAAGAGTTTCACACCACAGTCAATTATTCACATTTGAAATTAAACATAATGGAGGTGCCGTTGCATTACTGCTGCATACAGTATTCTCTCATAGATGACAAGAGCTGAATCTGCTTATGTGTCTGAATTATGAGCCAAATTGCCTTGTTATCATAAAATACATCAGTGCATCAATACATATTATCGTCTATCAGCACAACAGTAGTACAAATATTAACATCTTAGAGATGAGGTCGCTAGCATGTCCATTACACTGCTACATTACAATCCAAAGGGAATTTGTAACTACCATGCATTTTATTAGATTACACAATGGCACACGACTAGAAGCTCTCTAACACAAAAGAGAACATTTATCTTCCACATTTCGCTCTGGGTGACTTGAATACGTTGGTGCGTTTTGCAAAGTGTCACATTTGCATTCGATTTCTTTTCTGAAATATGCTACTGACCCAAGGGAAACCGCAATGCCAGAACACTGACTTAAAAAATGATTAAATTGCTTGTTTGTTTGGTATAATCTGAGCATTAGCAAAAACTGCAAAATATTCTCATCTTTCAGTCGACATAGCAAAAGTCATACTCTTCTGTGTGCACAAAGACTTTTAGACTAGTTATTTAGCAAGATACTAGTATTCAGCTTAATGCGCAATTTATTTAGTTAATTAAGATAGGTTAATTGGGTCAGTCATTGGACAACAGTGGTTTGTTCTTTAGCCAATAGAAAGTAAGAATTTTAAAGATGGCTGATAATATTATTCATAGCATTTTAAAAATAAATAAATAATAAAAAAAGAATAAAAAATATATATAAAAATAAATAAATAAAGGAAATACTGTGAAAACTGTACTTGCTGTGTTAAACATCACTTTCATAAATATTTGAAAAAGAATTAAAATTTCACAGTATACCCATATAATGGCCCATTTCCACTGAGTGATACGGTTCAGTTCGGTACGTTTTTATGGCCATTTCCACTGTCAAAAGGTCCCTAAAACCAGTAGCAGGACTAAAGGGTACCAAAAAGCAGAGCTACTAGACACGCAGCTGAACGCTATTGGTTTACAGTGAAGCGTCACTCGCTCGTGGAGCTAGCCAGAATGAAAACAAAGAAACCGCCATTTTAAATACACAGACGGGACATTACATAATCGTAATACTATATGCATATAATAATGAGGTATGGATGAATAACTCATTTAATAACTCACTTCTAATAACATTTTTTTATATTTGACATGATGACAGTACATAATATTTTACTAGATATTTTGCAAGATACTAGTATTCAGCTTAAGCATTTAAAGGCTTGATGAGGTTAATTTGGTGAACTAGGCACGTTAGGGTAATTACCTAAGTCAGTAGCTACGTTTCCATCCATCTATTTATATTTTGGATATGCGCATAAAAAAAAATCAGTTGATGGAAACGCCAAGATGCAATTTTGAAAACAGAGTAGGATCAAATTTTTATTCAATGAGAAAAGGTGCACATAAACTACGATGGAAACACTTTTACTGAACAAATTCCAGTATGCGCATTGAAAACATCATGTGATTTTGTTATAAGAGATCATGTGATGACAAAAATGTGTGTGAATGGACAAACCAGCAGGCTGACCACATTGTAAAACATCTGAAATGTTGTTTTGGTCATTCTAAAGCGCCTTTACCGTTTCAGTATTAGTGTTATTATATTATTAATGACCTCCTGAACTGTCAAGAGCATCTGTATTCCGCATCTCACACTTTTAAAGTTTTCAACGCCACCAGGCTTTCATTGCGTGTCGGCATTGTCTTCTGAGGCTTAAGTCATTTATTAAATAAAGAAAAGATGAACGCAGCTACTCCTACCACAGCAAAGTCCGTTTTTACTGTTGATATTTGGCACCAGTTAATCAGGAAGTGACGATTTTATTCACTTTGACTACTTAGATGGAAAACGCTGCTTTATCCGCACGTCTTTTATGCGATATTCCAGTTTTGCGCATAAATTTAATTCACATTTTTGGATGGAAACATAGCTATTGTATAACAATGGTTTGTTCTGTACAATCAAATAAAAATATTACTTAAGAGAGCTAATAATGTTGACCTTAAAATGGTTTTAAAAAACATTAAAAATGACTTTTATTCTAGCCAAATTAAAGCAAATAAGACTTTCTCTAAAAGAAAAAAATATATAGGAAATACTGTGAAATACACTGTTCAACAGGGGCTGATTTAGTTATTTGGAGGCCCTAAGCAATTCTAGCCATGGGTCCCAACAGTCCTACTATGCACCCTTTGTATTTTTATTTGTTTATTTTTATCTTGCTGTCCTTTATCACACTTAATCTTAATGCAATCTCTACATTTTAAATAATTAGTTTTCTTAAAATGAATTCACAACTAAAAATGATAAAAAAAATAAAAAATTAATTGTTTTTAAAGATATATCTTCACCTGATTTGGCTGCTGGACTGATCCATGATCGGAGGTGGGGGAGAAACATTTTCAGAGAAGTAATAACTATGCTACAAATTTATTTGTTAGACTCTCACAATACAAAACATGACAGAAAACCATGTTCTATAGAACTTCTAGGTATTTATTGGGGCCCCCAGATTTCCCGGGGCCCTAAGTGGCTGCAATATCTCGCTTATTAGTTAAACCCACCCCTGCTGTTAAACATAATTTGGAAAAAATTACAAAAAAAATTTAAAATAAAAATAAAATCACAGGAGGTTTAATAATTTTGACTTCAAATGCATATATATATTTAGATGACTCAAATAACTCTACGTTATGTCTTAAGATGAGAAAAAAGTTCAAATTTCTCCTTGTGGTGTCTGAGACAAAACCAACAATAACAGCTTGCGTCTTGGCTGAGACCACCTGTGTGACACACAGTGCTGTAGTTAACAGATTTATGCAGTTGTCAATCTAAAATTGGTCCCTGGCTGCATGCGTTGCCACTGCTGGTGTTAATCATATCCGCAAACAGGTTTAGAAATGTCAAAAAATATGATCATTTATGGTCTTACCTTGATTTTGGTGGTGCACGGGCAGGGGCTAATGATGCAGATTTCAGTGAAATCTTCGGCGGAGCTGCATTGATGTACAGAGAAGTCTTGGGTTTACAATATAACGAAATAGAAACAAAAACAAGCAAATTGAGAAATGTGTGCACGGTGTTGACGAGCAGCTGCATAAGAGCGTCTGTGTTCAAAATGCTGAAGGACGTCTAAGTATTTGCATAGAGGAAGCACAGAGTGATCATGTTTCCTGCTGAACTGCTTTTTTTGAAACACATGGTTCAATGACTTGAGGAAGTAAAACTAGGTGTGATGTAAAAAAGTGCTTAAGTGATTATGTTTAAAATACAAAACTTAAGAAAATATGGGTATTTATAATGCCACTGAATGAAAAAGAGCTGTCAGACAAATTCCAAATGGTAATAAATGTAACAACTATCATTGAATGATTAGTACATCTCATAGAACAAGAACATTTAGTAATAGCTGTTAAAACAAAAACAGAGTAATTCAGTATATCATTTTTCTGTGGAACAAAAAGGAGGTATTTTGCAGAATGTTCTTCATTCGATAAAAGTAAACAAGGATATGTATGTAAACGAGGACCGCAACTGTATGTTGAGGTCAACATAGGTTCATTCTGAAAATGTAGCCCTATAGACATTTCTGGAGATTGTGAATTATGTAGCCAAAGGTACGTATCGCAGCATTTCGTCTTTAAAACGAATGCTTTAGGGTGGTATGATGCCGTTCCTTTGACCACGTAGCTCCGTATGGACGACTTTTCCATGGTTACCAGTTTGTCCAGTGGTTCGCAGTGTACGTCGGAGGATTTGAGACGCAGAGAGGAGTTGACTGTCGGCCTTTGCCAGTTCCAGGAGCAGGTAAGACAAAAACAGAAGCCAAAATAAAAAATAGGCTGTCGCAAGGGCTTTTCTTTTTCTGGATTTCTTTTCAAAACACTGTAAGTTGGGTTTAGAAAAGTGGGTGGGTGCTGGTCAATCAGTGCTATCTAATACAATATCAGTTGGGTTTAAGGAAGGGGGTGGGTGGGGCGATCGGTCAGTTTGTCAGTTGACAGCGGCCTCTGGTGGATTTACGCGAGAAGAGCAAGCACAAGTGGCACTCGCAAGAGAATTTTGAGATCTCAAAGTGTACATCGCGCCCTCTGGTGGACACGCAAAAACAAAAACAGCAAAAAACATAGCTCCTGGGATGCATTTGGCACTCAACAGAAATGTATATAAGGGTACAATTTCAAAATGAGGCTTCATTGGTTGAGGTCCTATAAGGACCAAAAAAAAAAATAATAATTACCAGAAGGCATTATTTATACACTGTATAATTAAAAACCAAGCTAAATAGTTATTTTATTGATGTAAATGAGTAAACCCATTGCCTTAAAATCGACAAGTATAATTTCCTTAAAAAATCAGTACGCTTGTAGTAACTGTTAGGCATGGGCTGGTATAAGATTGATATGATAACCTTGATAACCTTGGATAAAATTATCATGGTATCACGGTATTGTGATTACTGCTCTAAAATATGTTCTCTTTAAATGTCTGAGTAAAAAAAACAACAACCTTTCACCCCATTGAACACAATATATTTTAGTTTGAGAAACTTTTAAATATTTTGGAGCAGTAAACATGTCAGGCTAAATAATTTAAATAAATCATTGACTTCTGCTGTATTCATTAGTTTCAAAAACACAGATTTCTTTACAGTTTAAAATAGCATCTTTGGATATTTTTTGTGTTGGAGATACTGTTGTCCTAAAAACAACAACAAAAAAAACGTAAATAAAAAATCTTACATATAAATACCATAGGAATGGTATAGCAGAAAATTTTGGCTGTTTTAAAACCTTGACTTCTCCATACCGTAGTATACCTTGAAAAACGGTTATCATACCATGCCTACTGTTAAGTTGACTTAATTTTTATGATTAAGCACATGGTTCATTTCCTTAATAATTATAAGGCGATGGGTTTACTCACTTTTTAAAGATAAATCAATGAATTGATTAAAAAGCAATTACTATACTTTTTAAAAGTAAAGTCAACTCATTATTGTTTATGGTGTCCATGACTCATGCACTATATTCATAAGCTTCCTATCAGTCTAAAATAGCTCAGTATGAAAAATGTTTGACGTCATTTAACATTTAACTTATTTTTATGTTTTTATTCACACATCTCTATCTTCTGCTAAAAAGAACAGGAGATATATATATATATATATATATATATATATATATATATATATATATATATATATATATATATATATATATATATGTGTGTGTGTGTGTGTGTGTGTGTGTATGTATGCATGTATGTATGTATGTACTTCAACTGTATATATATATATATTTATATGTGTGTGTGTGTGTGTGTGTGTGTGTGTGTGTGTGTGTGTGTGTGTGTGTGCGCGTGTGTGCGTGTGTGTGAGAATGACAGCATCCAAACAGTTTATAATAATATTTCATTGCCTTCTATCGAAGACAATGACTATGATCAACTATAGTTACCAACATTCTCCAAAAATACCTTATTTTGTATTCAGCACAAGAAATAATCAACTGCAGGTTTGAAGTGCATTTCTGAATCTCATTTCTGTATCCTTCATATGCGAATGCATTGTGATGAAAGAAGCAAAGGCTTTCAATTATAAGAAACTAGCTGCAGTGTGTTTATAACTTTAGATGGCTTTGAATATAGCACATAAGTCACATGGACTATTTTTATAGTGTGTTCTAGTGGTGTCTGGGGCCTGACAGCATCATTTAGTACAGTAGCGAAATGAGTTTCTCTTCCCCTCTTTTCCTAAAAAGCCTTTCTAGGGACCAGAGATGCGAATTAGCATAAGTTATATTCTCTGTGTATGAGGCATATTTGTCAGTGTTTGGCTGGATTATGATGTCTTACATCTGCATTCATGTTTTTCATTTCCAAGGCCTTCTGAAACATCTGAGCAACCGTATGAAAGACAAATCCATACTGCTCCTGTATGAGGAGATAGAAAAAAGAAATGGCACATTATCAGGATTTCACATGCCGTTGTGAAATATGACAGACAGGGCTAAATGGGCCAATACATGTGCTCTGATGAGATAAAAACATAGAAGCTTTTATTCTTTACTTTAATGAACAGAGGTTCAATTATAGTTCAAGAACCCATGCTGTAGATCATTTCCATAGTATATGCCTGGGGAAGAAAAAAGAAAAATCACATTATGATGTTACCTTAGTCTGCACAGCTGAAGGTCTCTGTCTTCTGAGCTCCAACACCAAGTCCAAAATATTAAAGTCCTCTTGTATTTTCTAGGAGTAAAAGAATACATGCTGACAATTAGCAGTACTGATTTCCCCCCTAAAGTTTAACTATAATACCATTCCGCAGCATAAAACATATGCCAGAGAGTAATTGGTGGGTTATTCCACTGTGGAATGAATGGTGGTTCAGTCCCTGATAAAGTATTACACTATATGCAAGTATAATGCAAGGAGATATTACATTATTGTGAGTATATATGTGTTAGTATATATTACACTGTATTTAACATGTTGAGTGAGTGAGTGAGTGAGTGAGTGAGTGAGTGAGTGAGTGAGTGAGTGAGTGAGTGAGTGAGTGAGCGAGTGAGTGAGTGAGTGAGCGAGCGAGCGAGTGAGCGTGAGAGAGAATTTTCAATATTCATTAAACAGAGTTTGAGTCGTGGTAAATACTCATGTAATTTCTGGTAAATAGCATATAATTTAGCTGTTTGTGAATGCTCCTACACTTTAAAAGCACAATAAACAATGAGATATTGTCTCCCAAAAGAAAGAACTGAATCTGAACTTCCTAAAACAAGTTATCAGTAATTCTAGTTCATGATTTCTTTTACAAACATCTCTACTGGCTGCCTGTAAACAATGTCTGCTTTGACTCTGAAACACTGTGGTTGTAGCTGAGACATGGAAGAGTTTGGTTGTGTCAGTTGTAGGTAAATAATGATAATTTATGGTTGTGTTGTTGTTTTCTGTGCTGTAAAAGCAAATTCACTTCTCATGCAGTAATACTCGTGACATAGTTTTGTTTCTGACTGATCTATACACATTCAACCAATCACAACAAACTGAGATATGTGACCAATCAGAGCAGAGTAGGCTCACAGATAGGAGGTGCTTAAGGAAACTGGAAGCTTAAACCTACCCTTTCAGACACTGGGAGAAAGAACTAATGTGCAATTTGTATTGTGAAAAAATGTAAGTGTTTTTTGACCTTGGACTGTTTTAACTTATTATAGATGTGAAATTTAAAATCTCATAATATGATAAAACCTCTGTCAGCAGTAGATCATTCCCACAATCAAGAGCATAAATTACTAAAATTATTATTTTTTCGTGATGTCTTATAGAAAAAGAAAGAAAAAAATATGTTGTCCAGTTCGACCAATCACAACAAACTAAGAACAAAGTACACTCTCAGAAAGGCGGGGCTTAGAGTAACTGTATCCTTAAGGGGCCGATTACACCGAACACGTTTTTTGCTTTGAGAGGCGCCTTTTTTTAATGATTTACTAACAGCTGCGAGCGTTTTGCGTGCTGCTTATGCACCCTGCATTTTAACCGCTTGCTGCGCCTTGTGCCGGTGCACACTGTGCGCTGACAGTTGAAAAAAGTTAACCCCTTAGCAGAAAAAGTATGTTACGTCAGTGGAGACTTTTTCATTCTCCAATCAAATGAAAGTACATGCGGGGTTTCCGTTGAGGTGACAGCAGTGTTTGTGTTGTCAAGATAACTACGGAGACTTTGGAGGAGAGATGATTGTGCTATTTAACAATATTATTAAATATTAAAATTATACCAATATCAACTGCAACACTCGTGCACACTGCGTAATTGATTCAGTCGTTGCCTGACGACATAAAAAGCGCACGGCGCTTCTTTTTTTCTTGTCATCGAAAAAGGCAGTGCGGTGCACCTCACAGTTTTGGAACATAGAAGCACGTTCTTTATGATCGGCCCCTAAACCTACCATTTCAGACACTGTGAGAAAGAACTAATGTACAATGTGTGTTCCGAAAAAATCGAAGTGTTTTTTGACCTTGGACTGTTTTAAACCTGCCAAAACTAAATTAGACAGTTTTAAAATTTCACAATAAGAATTCTTTGGTTATGATGTTAATACCTCTATCAGCAGTAGATCATTCATGTTGTCGACAGCACAAATTACTAATATTCCCCCAAAAAAGTTTTTTGTGATTTCTTGATTTTTTTTTTTAAGGAAAAAGGCTTTGTCCAGTTTAACCAATTACAAAACTGGCCCATCTGACCAATCAGAACAGAGAAAGCTCTCTGAAAGGTGGGTTTACAGAAACTGGAACCTTAACTAATGTGACTTAAAGTGCAATGTGTGTTATGAAATAAAATATGTGTTTTTTGACATTGCAAAGATGTAAATCTATTAGGCAAAACTAGGCAGCTTTAAAATATCACAATATGGATACTTTGGTTATGAAACTGGATTCTTAAACTAACCATTTCAGACAATCTGAGAAAGAACTAATGTGCAATGTGTATTATGAAATAATTGAAGTTTTTGTTGACGTCGAACTGATGTAAACCTATTAGGCAATACTAAATTAGGCAGCTTTAAAACATCACAACATGGACACTTTGACTATGATGTTATTACCTCAGTCAACAGAAGATCATTCACATAGTCAACAGCACAAATGACTAAAATTAAAAATAAGCATGATTCATTCTTCAGTTAACCAAATCACAACAAACTGGGCCAATCAGAGCAGAGTAGTCTCTCAGAAAGGCAGGGTTTACAGAAACAAGATTTATAAACTAACCGTTTCGGACACTTTGAGAAACAACTAATGTGTTGAAAAAACAACATCTCAAAGATCTAAACCTATTAGGCAAAACTAAATTGGGCAGCTTTAAAATATCACAATATGGACACTTTGGTTATGATGTTATTACCTCAGTCAACAGAAGATCATTCACATAGTCAACAGCACAAATGACTAAAATTAAAAATAAGCATGATTCATTCTTCAGTTAACCAAATCACAACAAACTGGGCCAATCAGAGCAGAGTAGTCTCTCAGATAGGCAGGGTTTACAGAAACAAGATTTATAAACTAACCGTTTTGGACACTTTGAGAAACAACTAATAAGTGTTTTTTGACATCTCAAAGATCTAAACCTATTAGGCAAAACTAAATTGGGCAGCTTTAATATATCACAATATGGACACTTTGGTTATGATGTTATACCTCTGTCAGCACTAAATCACTCACATTGTCAACAGCGCAAATTACTAAAATTATTATTATTATTTTTAAATGACTTTATTCAGGCAACCAATCACAACAAACTGGGCCAATCTGACCAATCAGAGCAAAGCAGGCTCTCAAAAAGGCGGAGCTTAGAGAAACTGAATCCTTAAACTAATGGTTTCAGATACTCCGAGGAAGAAATAATGTGCAATGTCTATGAAGAAAAAATAAAAGTGTTTGATATTGCAAAGATATAAACCTAGTAATCAAAACTAATCGAGGCAGCTTTAAAACATCTCAACATGGACACTTTGGTTATGATGTTATTACCTCAGTCAACAGAAGATCATTCACATAGTCAACAGCACAAATGACTCCAGTTCTACCGCAGCCGGCGCTGTAAAGAGAGAGATAGACAGACAGCATCACATTTCCATATCATGATATGATTGATTCTCTCCCGAGACTCAGTTCAGAGGGTCACAGTGGGAATTATGGGCCATATTGTCGGACAGAGCCTCTCTCATGTATATAGAGAGAGGGTAATGAGGGAATCTGTGCTGAAGTCTGGAAGTTAACTGGCTTTTCCAGCGCCACATCAGGTGCTGAATATTTAACATGTCTCACTTCATTTAAATGGTGCCATTAAAATGCATGGAACCAGAGGAATACAGGCCAGCCCCTGCTGCACCCCAACAACACGGACGCACTCGACCTGATGAATTTTCATGGGCAGATGGGTCATTTGTCAGAGGCACAGAAAAACACGGAGACGCCTGTGTGTGTGTGATACAGACCTGCAGTGGATCACTACGGGGTCCGTCTGGTTGCCCTGTTTTTGGCGAGCCAACTCCATCATACCCAGAATGCCATCCGGCACGTCTGGAATGCCGTGGTCCGGCCAGGCAGTATACTGGAAATGAGACACTTTACGAGCTTCCTGTGTGGAAAGATTGAGGGTTTTGACCTCTGAGCGGATTAGGGTTTCCTCACCAAATTACAATGTTTAAAATCAGCTAAAATAGGAAAAATCACACACTGGGATGGTTATGGTGGTTCCTTGTTTGGAACCGTTTCAGAGTAAACAGTGTTTTACAAGACACTCAAAGTAAGGCACACTGCAATTTTGTGGTTTGACAGATTTTTCTTAAAAACACAAATAGAAAACTCCTAAAGGCTAGTTCATACTACATGACTTTAAACATCAGCAGAGGGATGTGCCATTCACACTATATGACTTGATTTTGTGCCTTTAAATCGTTGTGGTATTCACACTACGCGACACGATGTACTGTAAATGATCCACAAGAGGGCGTTCAAATACTACATGATCTGACAAGAACTCATTCCCCGACTGCTCAATCAAGCTACCAAACCACAGCCAATGAAATTTTGAGGGAGGACCGGCAGAAAAAGCTGAACAGTATTAGCTGCTTGTGTGCTGATTGCCTCACTGACAGCTTTTTAAGTTTTCAAGGGAGCATTTAAAAACAGTCAGCTGATGCATCAGCGGATCAATCGCTTATCTGCAAGGTTCAAGATGTGGCTTTAACACTAGAACTACCGAGAACTATTGGTGCGTTTTTTCACATGGCAGGTTTTATCCCTCATACATGTTGAGAGATCGAGTTGAAAGGGGAATATGTCTTGAAATAACCCACACAGACGTGACTTAGTAAAGCATGAAGTCATTATGTATGATTTTAATTGTTGCATTAGTATGAATGTAAATCCCCTCATCAGGCAGCGCTGGAGCGGTGTGAGAGAGTGGACCAAAGCGCATCAAACCAAAGGTATTAACAAAAGAAAAATACACAACTTAAGACCCTTAAATGCTTGTATTTGTTGTATCTGCACCAGCTCTGCGATGCTCGTCCACAACTTTATGCATTGGGTTAAATTAGGCTGTCCGGTCTCCGTGTTCACAGCACAATCTGTCGCCGAGCTTGTTAAATTCCAAATCGGGCTTAAAAACCTGTAGTGTAAATTAGGCTTAAATGGACAGTTACAGTGCATGTTTTAATTCTGTCACCACTAACTTACCTATATACTATATACTATATACATGTGTGTGTTTTTATTTGTTTTAAGTCAATGGTAATTATTTTCTTTAAATATATACATAAAATTAAAAAAATATAAATTATGAATTATTCATTCAATCATTTTCCTTCAGCTTAAGTTTCTTTATAGAGCATGTCTGTGGACTGTGGGGGGCTCTGGTTTCCCCCATAGTGCAAAGACATGCACTATACAGTAGGTGAATTGAATAAACTAATTTTACCATAGTGTATGTGTGTGAATGAGAGTCTATGGATGTTTTCCAATACTGGGTTGCAGCTGAAAGGGCATCTGCTGTGTAAAACATATGCTAGATAAGTTAGCGGTTTGTTTCACTGTGGCGACCTCTGATGAATAAAGAGACTAAGCCGAAGGAAAATGAATTAATGAATCCATCAGCATTAAGTGCAGTGATGCCCAAAGTAGGGCCCGCAGGCCAAGGTTGGCCCATTGTAACCTTTGATTTGGCCCACCATTCCATCTGAGAAGAGAGTGAGAAAGATTGAGGTGAATAAGAGCATCATTTCTAAATTGACGTAATCTTTTTTGGTTCATTAGCTTTATTGCTGAGCTTCAAAAAAGCAAACTGAAATGAAATGTTTCAATTAAATGAATCTGATTTTATTGACCTTATTCTTCAATGCGGAAGTGCGCGCGTTTTTGCGATTGTTTTAGAACTTCCGATTCAGTTGCCTATTGGAGAAATGACTAGGAATAATAAATGGCAAAAAACGGTCAAACTACTTACTCTACAAACAAGTGTTTGCATTACAATACAGACAAAGTAGAATAATATAATACCAAAATATCAGTTTGCAAAACCCAAGCAGCAAAACGAGCTGTTTTTAACGTTTAAAAATGAATGGAAGTGAATGAGACCGGAAGTTTCGAGCCAAAATGATTCAAATGGCTGCGCCCACTCGTACGCGGAGGATAAGGTGAATAAAATGTAAATAATGTCACTCAATGGATAGAGGACTGTGCAGTGAGCAAATCAAGGCAAAAACCAGTGTAACTGTTCTGCTTTAAATGAGGTTGTTTATGTTTTTACTGTAATAAGTTCATTCAAAAATTGTATTAGTTAATATAAAGCAATGTTTTATAGTCATTTTTAAATACTATGAAATAAATTAGGAAATTACCCATGGCGACTTTATTTACCTTCGGCCCACTAGCCTCAATAAAGAGAAAGCAAATGGTATATCACTGTGATCTTCTCTTATAAAGAAAGAGAGCATACTATGTAGCCACAGAGAGGTGCCCAAACTTAGACATAAAACTGTAAGACTGTGTGACATTTAAGACCAATCATGTTAAAATGTACATTTTAAAGCATAAAAATACCATAATATGTTTGGAGATATTTAAGAAACATGCTAAGTAAACATTTGTTTATCTGAAAAACAATGCTGAAGTCAGATATTCTGCTTTGAAAATGTGAGTTACGTCCCGGAACATCTGTCTTTGTTTAGGTTCTTCGGTTCTTTTGGCAACCACCCGGGTTGTCTTGGTGGAAAACAGCGTATTTCATTAATTTAGTCATGAAGGCTCTCAGAGTATGTGTAACCGAAATGAGAACTCCGGTGGACTGTAGCAGCCTCTAAAATGAGACGCAGATTCAGAGTTCCACATGAGGTTATTAATTAGCAAATAACATAAACATTACGAATTTAAACATTAGGTGAGAAGGTTACATTGTAACCCTGTGTCCTAACAACACGCTATGTGACGAGATACGCAGTTATAAGCAATCTGGCTGTTTGCACCACACGAAACACGACAGAAATTTGAATACAGCCATTCAGAAGCACAGAATAGTGCACTCATTGCACTCCAACGAAATGGTAAGTTTTATAATCTTATTAATACATATTAAACCTCTTTAAAATTATTAAATGTAGATGCTAAATCACTGATATGTGTTGGCTTGCACTGAGTCTCAGTTCTAAAGTTCAATTTCAAATGGTTTCTTTTGTTTTTAAGATCTGAGGTGAACTATCTGCTGCTGCTTTCAGTATATGGCAATAAATACCATGTAAAATGGCATTCAAACTCACATTGTTAGCATTTAACACCGAATAAAGCACATGAGGTGTACCTGAGGTGATCATTGTCAGTTTTTTATTGATCAGCTGCAAGAAATTGAAGCCGTTTCTAAAATATAAATTCCAGGTGTTGGTTAGAAAAAAAACCTCCTTTTAATATGGAAAATATTCCTTCTATCATGTGCCGTTGCTTGTATTATTTACACTTAAATTAGTCTTTAGGCTCGACAGTTAGGCACACTGCTGTTGATGTCATCAATCTGGCAACCTGCACTTGCGTCTGTTTTAAACCAGGGATGCAATACCTAGTTCAACCACTGAGTGTCAATCTTACATACTGCACCTTTAAACTACATTCAAAATATGCATAACGTTTTTTAGTATTGAAATAAAATTTAAAAATTTCAGTTTTTACTGTATTATTTATTAAATAATTCCAACCTTTTTTAGCAGTATAAGCTTGTTATAAAACATAAATTTTCTACGTGTGTGTGTGTGTATAAAGGTTTGGGGCCTGATGTAATTCTTTATTTATGAATTACATAAATTATGAATTATTACATAAGTTGCATCACGTTTATCTAACTATGACATACTGAAGACACTACTTACATCACAGTAATTTACCACCACTGTCCTAACAATGACTTCTTCATTTGGACGGGACTCCTCCAACTAAAGCAAAAACATAACAGTAATCATCAGAACTTCCTCTTGCGAGTTCTTGCAACTGCACAAAGTACACTTTGCATCAAACCACTGAAAAAAGCGTAGTGATAACATCAATACATCGGAACTGTTACGTAAGATTAATATCCTGTGTATCTTAGACTAACAGTTGATTCTACTTCACACAACGTTTAAGACAACATAAAACACTTACAGTTGAGACAGTAAAGGGTCCAAGTGTGGATGTGTCTGCGGTTGATGCCCAATACACTTCACACTTTTTCTAAAGAACAGATTGGTTGTTAAAACAAAATTAATAATGCCAAGAAAATGACATTTAAACCAAGAAACCTATAGATTACCTTCCCCATCTCAATCTCTCTGCAAGCCATGATTATGACCTATCAAAATAAGATCAAAACAAAAGTGATTCATAGTAAATACCTATGCATAAAGTGAAAATAGTTCAAAAATAATTCAGTGAAAACATTATGCATAATTATAGAAAACAAAACGTATAAAATAAGCACTGAAGCAGCTCACCTTAACATTATGTTGCCAAATCATACGCCAGAAATCAACCACAGTACTGCTCAAAGGGCCTTGGGTGGCGATATATGTCCTGTTTTTAACAGCTCCCTTGAAGGAAAAAAAAACAATAGTAATAATAACATATTATGATTAAAAGTAATAATAATAGAAATAATTATATTAATAATAATAATAAGAAGAAGAATAACAACAATTATTATTATTATTATTAATATATCAATAATGATAACAACAATGTAATAATAATATCATCATAATCATAATAAAATAATGATGATAATAATAATATTAATAATAATATCAACAATAATAACAATGTCATAAAATAAACAATAATAACAATGTAATAACAATATCATAATGACAATAAAATAATGATCATGACGATCATAATAAAATAATAATTACTATTTAATTATCATTATGATAATATTATCACAATAACAATATTAATAATGATAATAATAATAATAATAATGATAATAATAATAATTATTATTATTATTATTGTCATTATCATCATAATTTCATTTTTCTTTGCCTTAGTCCCTAATTTATCAGGGGTTGCCACAGCGGAATGTACCACCAACTATTCCAGCATATGCACTAAACAGCGGATGCACTTCCGGCCACAATTCAGTACTGTGAAACACCCATTCTGTCACAATCACCAGCGATGGAAACCCTCATAGATCGCTGGAGAACATTTACTTTCACTCGTACTACAATTCTTTCACCATATGGACTACAAATCCTGTAATGCACCAAACACACACACACACCTGTTCCAGTTCTCTTTTGATTACACACACACAGCTAAGAGCTGCTCAAGGACTGATTACACAGACTATATATACAGCACACACACACACACACACACACACACACACACACACACACACACACACACACACGCAGATTGTGCTGAGTCTTGTTTATCTGTGAGCATTACGATGCGAGCATTACAATGTTTTATCGCTTTGATTCATTGCTGTTTGTACCGACTATTCACCTGTTCTTTGACAACAACTTTGGATTGCTCTGTATGTACCAGTTTCTTTCTGTGATTGACCTTTGCCTGCCTGACCGATCTTGTAATAAAGTGGACTTGGATCCTCAACTCCAATGCCAACTGGCCCAGCCGGGACTCGGACCATCTTGCTGTGAGGCGACAGTGCTAACCACTGAGCCACCGGGCCACCCTTTATTATTATATTACTTTTATTATTATTATTATTATTATTTACTAGTAGTAGTATTATTATTATTTATTTTTTATTTATCTATGCTTGAAAGAAATTGTAACATAAATGTGTAATATAAATGTACACAACTGTATAAAGTAAACTTGGTCATAAAAAAAGATTACATAGTCATAAAAAGTGTTAAAAATGCTTTAGTACCTTGATGAAGTTTGCATTAATATAATCGGACTGATATTCAGATGTGGTTGGAGTTAGACAGACTCTGGTCTGATCATCTGGAATACAAAAGAGAAAAGGTATTTGCATATTTTTACTCTCACCAGTGGCAGCAACTCATGATCATTTATCAGGCAACACATTGTGGAGACTCAGTTGTGGGATATTATGACATTGCAATGCTAGAAAAGCGTAGTACTGTAACTATAGGAGGCCTGTTTTGACAGATGTGACAGGGACTTGAAAATAATGTGACAAGAGAATCATGTAAAATAACTTCAGTGCCTTATTCGGTGTCATACTGAGGCGAACTGTGTCTGTGAGTCACAAATATTTCAAAGCTGATGAGATCTGAGATTACTGTCAGATGAAAAAAAATCCTACTATCAAAGCATGCACTATAATCACAGAAAAAGTGTGAGTCTTAAAAGAACCAGTAAGAATGGGTTGCAAGTAAAACATCACATGCCAATTTTTTTTTTTAGCCAAAGTGTTTATGAATTTGTATTTCTAGTGCACAGGTATCGAACACCCAAAGCTCTGCACAGTTTAGCTTTAACCGTAATTTAACACACCCCACACAAACTCTTTCCATACCCCTTGCTGCATACCATCAAGATGTAGCATGCACTGCACTTTAACCAATCCTTACTTAAGACAATATTGCCTACAATCATTTTCCACCAACAGTCAGACTACGTGTACACTGGTGATGCGCAGACGGCGGTTATATCCGCGGGCACTGCAGATAATCCGAGGGTCGGGCAGGTCGGGCAATAAAAAAATACACTATGCAGTGTTTCCTCTAGGATTTTTTCCAGCTGTGGCGGCAGAATCTGTTGGGCCTTTTACACAGATCTACCAACTACCTGTGGCGTTATTTCAATAACAAATGTTATGAGCGCAGTATTGGAAGTCAAGAGCTCATTCATATAATAAGAGCATACGAATCTCTTTGCTTGTGCGCCAATTTCCTCTGTTCGTGCACAAAACTTCTTGCAAGTATGTCTCCAACATTCATTAGATTTGCAAGGAATATTTATGAATTTCTCCAATTGACCTAAATATTTCTGAATATTTTGAATGAGAAGTAAGGTAGCAGTGGTGGGGTGAATTTTGGTGTGGCGCCCCGTCATGGAAGAATGAATGTAGCGGAAACCATGCTATGATTAATTGTGGGTGGGTCGCGGGTGGATGAGTTTAATTATTAATGATTTTTGCTTTGTACTTTTTAAACACATTTGTTAAAGTAGAAATGGAGGCGAAACCGATCCGAGAGAATCTTAAAAAGGGAGAATTAAAAACAAAACAAAAAGAAAGAAAAGAAAAGTGCCGCATGGGAGCGTCTTAGTAAATGTTAACGAGGTTGAATCAAGTGCTGGGTGTGTAATAGGCTATGCAACGTCTGTAAAGCGCTTTATATGAAAGCCACAAGACCGATACCTCAAATATGAAACATCATGTGTGTGCTAAATCGAAAGGCAGGTCAAGTCAAAATCTTTGACTTATATATATATATAAGTGTGTGTGTGTGTGTGTGTGTGTGTGTGTGTGTGTGTGTGTGTGTGTGTGTTTAAAGTTGTTTAACTTTTTCTTTTTTTTCTTTTTTGCAAAAGTAAAAGGTCAAAATACTAAAAAACAAAATTGTCATTCAGTGTAACAGTCCAAATTTTAATGTTCAAATAAGTATCAGGTGTGTTATAATAAAAGGACTAAGTTGTATTGGTTTTCTTCAGTTCTGAGTAACCAAGAGAGTTTTGTCCTGCATGTGCAGTTCATTAGAGGTCATGAAAAAGATAAAAAAATATTTTTAAAAGTATATATAAACTTCTAGTGATTTAGCAGCTTGTAAAATCATTAAAAGTTTATTTGCTCTTAAATAATTAATACTTTCACCTTTTCATAGCAAGGTAAACTATGTTTGAAAAAAAAAAACACACACATTTTTTACAATAGAAAAATTTAGTTATACATGTGTCCAGCTGATAAAATCTATTAAATCATAAATAAAAATAATAATAAAAATAAAGAAACAAAGAAACAAAATAAAAATAAAAACAATGAATGAATGAATGAATGAATGAATAAATAAATATGTCATCAAATGATCCTTTTTCTAAAACTGTCTGATAATTATTTAGTAGGTGTCTTCTCAGGGTTTCTGCAGGTTTCGGCAACAGCAAGTCAAATTTAAGACTTTTTTAAAACCTGTTAAACACCATGATAAATAAAATTTCAGACTTGTACAAGGCTAAATGCTAAGTTTGGAAAATATTTTTGCTTGTACCATCAAAAAAATTCTAATTTAGCTAATACTTTGCCTCATATTTTAAATAATGTGTTAAAACAAGCAAACTCCAGTTGTATTAAATGTATGCACAACAGTCTCCAGGTCAGTGTCATAGTTATAAATACATGGAGATTTTTTTTACCTAACTATTATTGTAACGATATTGGTAAATATTAAATAAAATTGAGATGGATTTGGTTTCATTGAGATGAATTGTTGGTGATTATGTGGGTGTTGGCCCGATTGGCTAACTTGACATGTACATTGGAAAATTAAGACCTGATTAAATTGATTTGAGACCTCCAACACAATTATTGTGTAATTTTAAGACTTTTTAAGGCCTAAAACATAGATTTTTGACATTTTTCTGTCATTCTGTCAAAGTAAAATGCATGATAATTATACTTTTGTGGTTGTTGATGTTGAAAAAAACACAATAAATATAATGTCCATGTTACTGTATTTCTTAGAAACAGCCACATTTTTAGGGTAAACTGCATAGAAACAATAATCCTATGACTAGGTTTGAAAGATTCTAATTTTGTTATTTCTTAGCCACATTTTTAATATGTCTCAAAACAAGCAAACTTTAATTGTATACATACACATTTTTTACACAAATTTCCTTTAAAAAAAATTCACCAAGTTTTAAAAACTATAATAAACTAAATGTATGCACAACAGTCTGTCCAGGTCAGTGTCATCACCAGGTGATTATAAATACATGGAAAACTTTTTTTTAACATGGTATTGTAAGGAAGATAACAAAGCCATTTTGGTAAATAGAGTTAATTTGAGTTTAAGAGTTTATTGAGATGGATTGTTTGGGTGTTGGCCCGATTGGGTAACTTTATATATGCATTGAAAAATAAGACCTGTACCTGTTTAAATTGATTTATGACCTACAATATACTCTTTCGGTGAATTAAAAACTTTTAAAGGCCTGAAATTTAGACTGAAATTTAAGACACCCTGTTTCTGTAATTCAAGGTAAAATTCATGATAATCATATTGTGGTTGTTAAAGAGCCCATATTATGGGTTTTTGAAAATGCTCTTCCATATAGTGTGTCACACAGCTCTAAGTAAAGTGAAATATCCAGCTAAGGCTTACATCTGTAAGTGTACAGTGTTTAAAACTATTGATTCATCTATAAAAGTGTCGACTCATAGTGCTTCAAACGAGTCGTCTTGATAACGAGTCATTAGGTGTTTCGTGATGACGCGGCTACGAAACACAAGTAGTTGGGCGCGCAAACCCGGGAGATTTGAAACCTGCGGCCCCGCCCACTAACAGAAAAAAAGTCCCACACACACACACAGAGAGAGAGACACTGGTGGAATGAAGTCACGCTGTGAAGATGGATTTTATTGACAGTCTAATCAAAGATGAAACCTCAGCAAAATAGCCCAGCCTTGAGCAGATCGAATGCTTCTGGAAATTACATGCTTAAAAAGAAGACTTCATCAGTTTGTTAAAGGAAGGATCAGTAAAGACTGTCAGAACATGGATCAGTACATCATGGATCAGTTTCTTCCCCCATTTCACCAGTCTAACTATGTGCGATTAAAACTGTTGCCTTGTTTACTCTAGCTTGCAAATTATGTATTTAGTTGTGTTTTGTTACTTGTAACCGTGTGTACTGTATCAGGTTAACTCTTTATATTCTCATATCGCATGTAAAGCCACGTTGAAAATGTGACGCGTGCCGCTTTGTTTACGGATCGTCAGCTGTTGCTACACACATGCAACGGTCAAGTTTTAAAATAGTTCAGCTCAGGTTCGAGGTGAGGTGTATAAATTGCACCCAGCAAGCTGAACTGGCGCTCTAGGCATGTGTGTCGTGTCCTCGGGGAGGATTGTAATGTGTGTCGTGTGTGTGTGTGTGTGTGGTGATATAACTGAGCGCTCTAGGTCTCCTCTATGGACGCGCCGGCCCTGTGTGTGTGTGTGTGTGTGTGTGTGTGTGTGTGTGTGTGTGTGTGTGCGTGCGTGCATGTGTGTGTGTGCAAAAAGAGCAAGTAGTCTGCAACGGGCTAGGAGATCTCCTCGCCAGTTCTTGGACTTTTTGCTCAATAAAATAGTTAGTCGTCAGTATTTTCTAGTCCATCGTCTGTGTTTACATTCACCCACTGGCAGCCAAAATCCACTATGAAGCGTGTATGCACTGTGACTACTTCTATATTGTTGATTAGCAGCTGGGCATTTCACTCTGTCTCGTGCTGATGCCTGTCAGTGTTGTCGACCAATCGCAGCAGGCTGTCATCGGTCCAATCAGCGCAGATTAGCTTCGCGCTGAGGACGGGTTTAGGAACAAATGAATCGCTGAACGATTCATATGGGAGTCGCTGGGATAATTAGGTAAAAATAAATGCAGATTATAAGACCATCAAAGTGTTGTTTGACCTTGCATGCATATTAGACTGTTGTTGGAGACCCTTACAACCTAAATATGACCCTATTTTATGTATAATATGGGCTCTTTAATGTAAAAAAAAAAAAACTATAAAGATAATGTAAATGTTATATTTTTACTAAAAAGACCCAAATGTTTATGGTGAAATGCATAGATATGCACTAGTCTTCCAACGACTAGTTTCAAAAAGATTCTAATTTTGTTATTTCTTAGCCACATATTTAATATAATGTCTCAAAACAAGCAAACTCTAATTGTATATATACTGTTCTTTAAAATACATTTCCTTAAAAAATAAATAAATAAACCAGTTTTAAAAACTATAATAAACTAACCATATGCACAACAGTCTCCAGGTCAGTTTCATCACCAGGTGATTATAAACACATGGAGAACCTTTTTCTTAACACGGTATTGTAAAGAAGGTAACTAAGCCATATTGGTAAATAGAGTTCATAAATAAAATTGAGATGGATTGAGTTTTATTGAGATGTGTTGGTCAGATTGGGTAACTTTATATATACAACGGAAAATTAAGACCCATTTAAATTGATTTATGACCTACAACACACTATTTCAGTGAAATAAAGACATTTTAAGGCCTAAAATTTAGATTTTAAAATGTAAGCCTTTTTAAGACCCAGCAGACACCCTGTTTATCTAATCTAACAGATTATCTAATATTTTAATAATATTATCCTTATTTATTTCTAATTTATATATGCTCGAGAGATATTGTAACATACACAAATGTGTTCTGCGTCTGTAATTCATGGAAAAAAATGCATGCTAATCATATTTTTAGGTTGTTGTTATTGTTAAAACAAACAGTAATGTCCATGTTACTGTATTTCTTTAAAACACCCAAATGTATATGGTGGAAACAGTCTTCCTATAACTAAAAGATTAGTAAGTGTACATACAAGGAAGGATATCCCTATAGCGGTTTTTCTTCACATTTTCTTTCATTCCTCCTGCATTAGTAGTCAATCCATAATCCTCTTTCAGTGATGCTGTTTTCTTTCGTATCAACTGAAAGAGAAAACACAAGTAAACAGATATTTTTAAAAATGTAAATACATCAAATCTCTCATTTTAGAAGTTGTTTGGTGGATCAATCACACTCTCTGCCCACAAGGCGGCGCTGTTTCTTGTTTGCATTGCTATGCTCCTTTAAAATAACCTTAAAACAAAAAGAGTCTTAGTTATTTGATGGTGAATGTGTTGTCTGACACACTCAAGATACATAAATAAATATAATGAAATTAAGCAATGACCAAACACACTGAACTATCCAGTAAACTTTCACATTTACATGTATGCATTTTATTTTGCTCTCATGTTTTTATGCATTGCTTTCAATGTAACAGTTTTGGTCTGTGCGTGCAAACAAACCCATATACGTAGGCATTATTAGCCTCATGCTCTCATGTTTGTGTAACGGACCAATTATAATCTGGCAAACAGGCAGGTTATTCATATCTGTAAACAGAAACGGATATGACTTTGTGACGAAGATCGTTTCACATGCTATTCTGAAAGTTACAATCTTGGTTACATTTCCATCAAAAAAGCCACAGCACAACCATTTACAACATGCGCTAACGTCTGAGCTGTGTTTCATTTACTCCCTCTTCTAATTTTAAATGCTGCATGTAGTTAACAACCGAAAGACTCACAGAGGAACTGGACATTGTATTCGTCACGAATGCCCTTTTACTTTCACTAATGAAGTCGAATGAGTCAAAATGGCAACAGGCACTTCTGTAAAATGTAACCACAGTGGAGTGTAATAACTTACTGTCAAGAAAATAATAAGAGTCTACTGGCAGAGAACATATATGCATATGTTATATGGAGATGTATACATAACCCAGTTGTTTATTACCACATCAGCAACTTATGGATATTTCGTTGGAAATATTAAAATAGATAAAAAACATATTGCATAATAGGGCTGCACAATATATCGTTTCAGCATCGATATCGCAAAGTGCAATAGTCACATCGCAGGATCTGCAATGTTGAGCTGATTTTCCTCAGTTGAAAGCATGTGTGTTTTGTGGATTCACTGCAAAATTTGACTTGAGTTAATCAACATGTTTATCATTTGCATTTGTTTTTAAGGTCTGGAGCATTTCAAGTCAGTTTAAAACACTCAGGCAAGAAATTATAATGCTTTTAACTTTAAGAAAGATTAATTGAATTATACGATGTAGACTATAATGATATTTAACATTAGTTTATTGTTATTTTGCCTGCTAGACTGCCAGAAAACCAGAAAATTCTGTGCATTTCATGTATTTGTCAATGCTGGTGATTTGGTTTATTTTATTTCATGCTCTAAACTACGAAATCATCCCAATCTGTCTAAAATTATGAATTGTTTCCAAACAGAGCCGTTCATTCCATCTCATGAAAGTATACTCAATATCGCAATATGTGTCGCAGATAAATATAGTTTTGTCCAATATCGCGCAGCCCTATTGCATAAGAATAACAACTCCATATGAGAGATTATCTAAAAATTAAACGTTTTACATTAAAAACATATTAGATTTGACATTTTTTTGAGATAATGAATTACTTTGAATAATTTAAAATTCGTCCCAGGGATAAGGGTTGCATGATATTGGAAAATTTACACGTTGCAATATTTTTTTATTTTGCGATGTACATTGCGACCTGAATTTAATTTTACTAGATAAGTTGAATAAATTTTTGTAAACAATCTATAATTTGGATTGATTGGGAAGATTCTGTAGAGGGGGTGTATAAAATACAATAAGCGGTGGCGCTGTGGGTAGCACTTTCTGGTTCAAGCCTTGGCTGGGTCAGTTGCATTTCTGTGTGGAATTTGAATGTTCTCCCCATGTTAGCGTGGGTTTCCTCCGGGTGCTCCGGTTTCCCCCACAGTCCAAACACATGCGCTATAGGTAAAATTAGGAAAACTAAATTGTAGTAGTGTATGTGTGTGTGAATGAGTGTATGGGTGTCCCAGTGATAGGTTGCAGCTGGAAGGGCATCCGCTGCTTAAAATATATGCTGGATAAGTTGGTGGTTCATTCTGCTGTGGCGACTCCAGATTAATAAATGGACTAAGATGAAAATAAATAAATAAATAAATAAATAAATGAACAGTGTTTTATTGTTTTCAGAAGAGTCTAAAATGTACTCAGGTATACAGTAATTGAATAATCAAGTGTAAAATAATACTGCATAGTCTTTGTTTTATAAACAATTCAAGAAAATTTATTGTTGTTAATTTTTTAAAGTTACATCTGGTACATTTTCTTATGCCTGAATGCTTTTTAAACCCTCACAGTCACAGGCCTTAATCCAGACTCAGCATTGCGAACATTGCGAGCATTGTGACAATTGCGAATGATCATATTGCGATATTGATCCTAAAGCGATATATTGTGCAACCCTACCCAGGATACATTTTTAAAAGCATTCATCAAAGTGCTCTCCGTATATAAATCTGGTATGATATAATTTAGAATTTCACATTTTAACAAAATATGTTTCATGGTGAGGAAAGCTTGTTGACAGTGTTTGCATGTTGGCTGCATGTTACCTGTGTATACATCTTGTATGTACTTCCATAGGCGGAGGGTGAACAAACTCCAGGGTGAGGCTAATATATCCGCTACCCTTTAATGCATTTAAAAAGATTTGCAACCGACAAAAAAGAGGTAATAACAAAAGCACAGCCTATATCACCAAACGTCCATTCAACACACACATTAAATTATTTAATTAAACTAACCCACTCATCTACACTATACCGGTCAAAAGTTTAGGGGCAGTTAATTTATTTTTCTAATTATTAATTTTATTTAATACTTTAATTAAAATTATTCTGTTTATCAAGATATATCATCAAGATATACATCAAGACATACATCAAGACATCATATATATATTGAACATTTATTAAATATATATAAAAAATGTTAAATTGTTTAATACTTATTTATTAAATATTTATTTATTACTTATACTGCATGTAGTTTTAAATGAAATTATTACTCCTTGTTGCTTTTACTACTATTACCATTAATGATAATAATAATAATAATAATAATAATGATAATAATAATAATAATAATAATAATAATAATGATAATAATAATAATAATAATAATAATAATAATAATAATAATAACAATAACAACAATAATAATAATTAATATTAGAGTGATTTCTGAAGGATTGTGACTCTGAAGACTGGAGTAATGAAGCTGAAAATTCATCATTAAAATCACTGGAATAAACTACTTTTGAACAGTTATTTTATAGTGCAATAACATTTCACAATTTTACAATTTGTGGTGTATTTGTGATTAAATAAATGCAGCCTTGGTGAGCAGGAGAAGCTTATTTTAAAACATTTAAAAATCCTACTGACCCCAAACCTTTGACCGGTAGTGTATATAATAATAATAATAATAATAATAATAATAATAATAATAATAATAATAATAATAATAAATTATATTATATTAAATCATAGATTAATGGTTGCCTTTTGTCTAACAAACAAAAAATGTGTTTTGGCATGGCAGTCAATATAAATAATAGCCACTGCCCTACCTTATACAGCAAAATCCTTCTTTTAGACCTGCCATTATAAGCGTTAATGTTGTCTTTGTTGTTTAGTCCTGTGGTTATGTCACTTTCGATATGCAACTAGGGAAATTTTAAAATTAGTCCACCTAAATAAGGTGGACCTCAGTGCCTACTCTTAAACTAAGTGTAGAATAGCTAGTTTCTTATATTTATGATCTCTGGTAATCTAGTAATTTATTTAACAAGTGACATTTTGAGTATCCAATCCTTTTGCAAAAATAAATAAATAAAAACGACCTATTTTATTTAATGCTGAAAACAAGTTAAACCAGAATAATATATTATTATACTGCTCTCGCAATACTCATTTGTCATTTATTACTTATGTCCTTGACCAGCAAATCGGAATAGTTTGCTGGCCAGCAGTTTTGGTTTCGTTTTCAGAGCTGCTGCGAACTCATTAGTGCAAAGTGCGGAGTTGGACAGTTCCATTTTTTGTGCGGAGGAAGACTTTAAATTTGATTGACAAACTTACAATAACTAAAGTGTTCTGTTAATCATCAACATTCATTTACGTTCGTATTTCGCCATACATCCGTTACATGTTTTCAATGCAGTTTTTTTCTTTGCTGCTATCTCCGTGGTCTCTGGCCAGGGGGAGGCTAACCCTTCCCCAGCCTTACACACGCTCCGCCTATGTGTAGTTCAGTTTATACAAAGATGTAGCACAATAATTGCAAGCACAAACAAATAGATTATCTACTATACACTCATCGCTTTATTAGGTACACCTTACTAGTACTGTGTTGGACCCCTTTTGCCTTCAGAACTTCAGAATCCTTTGTGGAATAGATTCAACAAGGTACTGGAAATATTCCTCAGAGATTTTGGTCCGTATTAACATGTTAGCATCATGCTGTTGCTGCAGATTTGTCGGTTGCACATCCACGATGCGAATCTCCTGTTCCACCACATCCTAAAGGTGCTCTATTGGATTGAGATCTGGTGACTGTGCAGGCCATTTGAGTATAGTGAATTCATTGTCATAATCAAGAAATCAGTCTGAGATGATTCACGATTTATGACATGGCACATTATCCTGCTGGAAGTAGCCATTAAAAGATGGGTACACTGCGGTCATAAAGTGATGGACATGGTCAGCAACAACACTCAGGTAGACGTTGACACGATGCTCAATTGGTACTAATGGGCCCAAAACTGTGCCAAGAAAATATCCCCCACACCATTACGCCACCACCACCAGCCCGTTGATTTAAGGCAGAATGGATCCATGCTTTCATGTTGTTGATGGCAAATTCTGGCCCTACCATCTGAATGTCGGAGCAGAAATCAAGACTTATCAGACCAGTCAACATATTTCAATCTTCTATTGTCCAATTTTGGTGAGCCTGTGCCAATTGTAGCCTCAGTTTCCTGTTCTTAGCTGACCGGAGTGGCACCCGGTGTGGTCTTCTGCTTCTGTAGCCTATCTCCCTCAAGGTTCGACATGTTGTGTATTCAGAGATGCTGTTCTGCATACCTTGGTTGTAACGAGTTACTGTTGCTTTTCTATCAGCTGGAACTAGTCTATCAGTTGGACAGGTATACCTAACAAAGTGGCCAGTAAGTGTATAGTGTCATTATGTCATGAAAACATATGTCTGAGTGTACCTTTTTTTATTCATGATATGATTAAGTTATGAATATGAAAATGAATATGAATAATATTAGAATGACACCCATCTAACTACACACCCACCAACTAAATATATACATATACATAGAAGTATACAAAACCGGTCAAAACTTTGGAGTCAGTTTTTTGTCTTCATGTTTTTTTTTAAAGACAATGATTCTGTTCATCAAGGCGGCAATTATTAAATGTAAATAAATTGTTAAATATTTATTACAATTTTTAATAACTGCTTTCTTATTCTATGTAGTTTCAAATTAAATGATTACTTAAGTCATTTTTGCTTTTATCACTATTACCAATATTAATAATAATAATAATAATAATAATAATAATAATAATAATAATAATAATAATAATTATTATTATTATTATTATTATTATTATTATTAATAATAATATTACTGTGATTTCTGAAGGATTGTGTGACTGAAGACTGGAGTAATGAAGCTGAAAATTAATCTTTAAAAATCACTGGAATAAATGATTAAATTACATTATAAACTACTTTTGAACAGTTATTTTATAGTGCAATAACATTTCACAATTTTACGATTTGTATTGTATTTTTTATTAAATAATTGCAGCTTTGGAGAGGAGGATAAGCTTGTTTTAAAACATTTAAAAAGCCTACTGACCCCAAACTTTTCACTGGTAGTGTATATATACACAAGTATGTTTTAATGTCTTGACAAAATTATTAGTAAGAGCTTTCAACACTGTTTAATGTTTCTCATGCAAATGTTGAATGTATTTGCAAAATTGCACATGTAAATAAGCAAAAGATTATTCGGTACTATTATGAAAATGTTGAATATCTCTCACCCACAAAATTGTCAGTAATGCACGCTCATGGGGTTATAAATGTCCATGTATTGATCATATTTTTACATATGCAAAAATAAATTCTACAATGATGGTACAAGATGGAAATTCTGGAGAAATTTTAAACCAAATCATATCACATGGTATGTGATAATCAAAAGGTACAAGAAATGTTGCTTGACCATTGTACCAAGTCGAAATGATGTAATGTAACATGTATTAACAGTTGAAGTCAGAATTATTAGCCCACCTTTGAATTTTTTTTTCTTTTTTAAATAATTCCCAAATGATGATTAACAGAGCAAGGAAATTTTCACAGTATGTCTGATAATATTTTTTCTTCTGGAGAAAATCTTATTTGTTTTATTTTGGCAAGAATACAAGCAGTTTTAAAATTTTTATGAAACATTTTAAGGTCAAAATTATTAGCTTCTTTAAGCTATTTTTTTTCTCGATAGTCTACAGAACAAACCATCGTTATACAATAACTTGCCTAATTACACTATCCTGCCTAGTTTACCTAATTAACCCAGTTAACCCTTTAAATGTCACTTTAAGCTGTATGAAAGTGTCTTGAAAAATGTCTAGTCAAATATTATTTACTGTTATCATGGCTATAAAATAAATCAGTTATTAGAAATGAGTTATTAAAACTATTATGTTTAGAAATGTGTTGAAAAAAATCTTCTCTCCGTTAAACAGAAATTGGGGAAAAAATTAAACAGGGTGACGAATAATTCTGACTTCAACTGAATATATTGCATTTATCGTGTTTGGCCATACACCAAAAGTGCTTCACAATCACAAGGGAGGTCTCTCCTCACCACCATCAGTGAGCAGCATCCACTTGGATGATACGACGGCAGCCACAGGACAATGGCGCCAGTGCGCTCACCACATACCAGCTATTGGTGGAGTGGAGGATGGTGGATGGGGATGATTGGGAGGCCATGATGGGTAAGGTGATAATGCATTGGTGGTATGTTGATTTATACAAACTGAATTTTTTAGTCGACCAATCAATTGTACTGACATGCAATGAAACAACCCAAAAGGTACAACATTAATTACATGTTTTAACATATACCATTGTATGACTAATACCTTATTAGAGAGATTGGTTTACATAGTCTCTGAATAAAGACAAAATACGGTTTCATTATCACAACACCATGGTATCATAGCATTTGTGTCGTTTAGACAACACTTAATGCCCCAAAACTGTTTTATAATGCTAAATATGGCATTGTGTGTCATTTTGTTTCATGTGAAACAACCTGTTTGAGTTTTAAATGACTTTCCATTGTATTTGTATAAGTAAAAAAATGTACAAAAGACAAAAAAGACTGTGGATATGAGTTTTCTCATTAAAAATAAGCATGAAGGTCAAAGACAAGACATCCCATTTTAGTATCTGCATCAAATTACATTTACAAAATCCAATTTGCCAACTTAAAAAACATGTAATGTAAGCAAAGTGTTTACCAAAACAATTTTGCGAAGGTAAAATGTAAAAATACTGAAAAAAATAAGCAAAATTGTCATTGAGTGTAATAGTCCTGATTTTGACATTCTAATATTTATCAGCTGTGTTACATTAAAAAGGGCTAAGTTGTATTGTTTTTCTTTAATCTACAATAATAAATATGGTATTGTGAGCCATTCTGTTTTATCTGATACGACATGTTCAAGTTTTAAATGATTTTCCATTGTATTTATCTAAGTAAAAAGTGTGTATAAAAGACTGAACTCGGTGAATATAAGCTCTAATAACATTTTGTCTTTTAAAAATAAGCATGCAGGTCAAAGACAAGACATCCCATGTGAGTATCTGCATCAAATAAAAATTTTAAATCTTCAAAATGAGGACTTTAAAAGTAATTTTGATGTGCAAGTATTTATCCGCTGTGCTATAGCTATCAAGTTGTATTTTCTTCAGTCTACAAATATTGTTTGTCACTCTGTTTGGTCTGAAACGACCTGTTCGAGTTCTAAATGACTTTCTATTTCTATATTTATATAAGTACAAAAGTGTGTATAAAAGACTTACGCTGAACTCGGATGATATGAGCTGGTCTCCGCTTCTGTCATGGTTGGACAAACAGTTGACTCGCTCCACAAAACTCAACAGGTGCGCTTCCATCATCGTATAATCCCACTCAGAAGAATCTCACTTCGTCATTTCTGCTACAGGACTCCCTGTACAATCTTCACTACCAATATATGACATCCAAAGCTGCTGCGTTTGTGTCTTTGAAAAGTTACTTGGGCAGTAAAGCCGACACAGGGAAGTTTCTCCTGCTGATGTTTCTGCTGGTCACCTTCGTGAGGGAGTTCTGTCAATCATAAACCGTCACCACGCCTATTTTGCCAGTCAAGCCAATCCGCTGCCAGAACTTCACCTGGAATAAACTACACTTTTATTTAGCTTAATGTTTTTAGTTGTATTTGGTCTTGTGGTTAACTACATTTCCCATCATTCCTTCTGGCAAAACGCGCTCGATTGCATACAGCGAATACATATTTTTTTTCTTTTGCTCTTCATTAGCTATAGTACGAGTGCAAAAATCTTTCACATATTTTAATGCGATATGAAATTTCCAGCGACCAAACTCACTTCAAGGTAAGTAATGTCAAAGCTTTTAGTTTAATAATAATTGTAAAATATTTTGTTTTCTATTTTGGTAAGTTTTTTGTTACTTATTATGCTGTACATTTACACATATATGCTACTAATCTATTGTAATAATGTTTGTATTACTAGATAGGGACAAATGCAATAATAATCGTGTAATAATAATTGTAAAATATTTTGGTTTCTATTTTGGTAAGTTTTCAGCTCATTATACTGAACATTTACACATATAAGCTATTAATCTATTGTAATAATGTTAGTATTATTAGATAGGGACAAATGCAATAATAATCGTGTAATAATAATTGTAAAATATTTTGGTTTCTATTTTGGTAAGTTTTCAGCTCATTATACCGAACATTTACAAATATATGCTATTAATCTATTGTAATAATGTTAGTATTATTAGATATGGACAAATGCAATGATAATAGTGTAATAATAGTAATTGTTAAATATTTTGGTTTCTATTTTGGTATGTTTTTGCGACTCATTATTATATTGTACATTTACACATATAGACTACTAATCTATTGTAATATTATTAGTATTATTAGATAAGGACAAATGCAATAATAATAATATAGTAATAATAGTTGTAAAATATTTTGGTTTCTATTTTGGTATGTTTTTTGTTACTCATTGTGCTGTATATTTACATGCATAGGCTAATCTGTTGTAATAATGTTAGTATTATTAGATAGAGATACAATTCAATAATAATAGTGTAATAATAATAATTGTAAAATATTTGGTTTCTATTTTGGTTTTATTTTTGGTTTCTACACATTGTAATTCATTTGATTTTTCGCTACTGGAAAAAAAGTATCGCCGTTGATAATGGCGTTTAGTTAGAGTGCCGTTATTCCCATCACTGAAAACAAGTGCTATGGAGGTCAATGTTTTCCAGCTTTCTTTAAAATATTCTTTAACATGTTTAGAACAAGAAAGCATATTAAAAAATAGGACATCAGTAAATAGTCCATTTAATAGTCCATCAGTTTTAGAATTGTATCTTTTCGTATTAATTGTTTCATAACAATTATATGGTTTTAGACAGACGTTTTCACTTGATCAAGACAATTTGAGTTGTCTGAAAGTCTCTAAAAATACTCTTCTGTTTTTTACAGACTGTTTCCGTACCACTCTGACTACACTTAAAGGGACAGTTCACCAAAAATGTATTCACTTTTCTTCAAGTGGTTTCAAACCTGATAGGAAACTATGGCAGTCAACTATAGTCATACTATAATATGGCAGTCAATGGTTTCCAGCTTTCTTCAAAATATCTTCTTTTGTGTTCAAGAAACTCTAAACATGTTTAGAACAGATTAAAGACAGACTTTTATGTTTAGCTGTCCCTTTAAGTATCACTTTTATTTATTTATTTATTTATTACTATTTTTGCTTTATTAACAAAAACCAGCATGTACAGTTTCATTATACAATAAAATCACTCACATTCCTTAACAAGAAGGATTAAATTTAATAAAATAAATTTAATTTAAAAAAAGAAGAGGGAAAATAATTATCAATTTACATAGAAATATAGGGGCGTCATGCTGGCTCAGTGTTTAGCACTGTCCCCTCACAGCAAGAAGGTCACTGGTTCAAGTCCCAACTGGGCCAGTTGGCATTTCTGTGTGGAGTTTGTATGTTCTCCGCGTGTTAATGTGGGTTTCCTCTGGGTGATCCGGTTTCCCCCACAGTCCAAAGACATGCGCTATAGGTGAATTGAAGAAACTAAGTGTGTATGAGTGTGTGTAAACGAGAGTGTATGGCTGGAAGAACATCCGCTGTGTAAAGCATATGCCAGATTAGTTGGCAGTTCATTCCGCTGTGGCGACCCCTGATAAATAAGGCACCAATCCGAAGGAAAAGAATAAAAATGATAATTTTTACATTTTAGTTATTAACAAAAGTTATTAAATGCACTTTTAGCACAGAAAATACATACAAAGATTTTAAGTAAAAATGTTAAAGGAGGAGCACACATTAACCATTAATTATCTTCCTTACAGTAACAGCTCACACTTTACAATAAGGTTCATTAGTTAATGTTAATTAATGCATTTACTAACATGAACAAACAATGAACATGAATTTATGAATTTACTACAGTATTTGTTTATGTTAGTTAACGTTAGTTAATGAAAATACAGTTGTTTATTTTTAGTTCGTAACTCATGGTGCATTAACTAATGTTAACAAGCATGGACTTGGATGTTAATAATGCATTATTAAATGTTCAATTATGATTAATAAATGCTGTACAAGTGTTGTTCAAGTGTTGTGCATTTAGTTTATTATAGTTTTTCAAGATATGCTTGGCATTAATAGCAAATGGCGTTAATTGGCATGCTGTCCCGGGAGAGAACCCTGTGCTCGGAGATACTTGAGCCCAAGGCTCCCACTCGGTCAATAAAAATATAAGGGGAGCCGAGATAAGGTACGTCTCGAGAGCTCCGAGGAAAAGGAGGAGATGGGGTGGACGGGGGGATTCTTCCAAAATGAAGATTAAGCAGTAGGAAAAAAACGATTCATTTATTGTACACTAGGATCAATCTGATTGGATTATTACTGCTTACAGATGAGCAGCCAGTTGTGCTCAATCATATCAGGTGCTCCTCTTGAAATTAGTTTATGAAACTTCACTTAAAACTTGTCTTTTTTTTAAGAAATGCTAATAAAAATACATATAAATAGAGTTTGCTTGTTTCAACACTATTTAGTGGTTAAGAAATAACTGAATTTTTATTTTATTGAGGCAGGTTAAACAAAAAAAATCACTGGCCATCACAAATAATACTTACAGTTTGCCCTTGTGAAACTCTGAAATTTCATTCATAATAGTCTTAAAAAGTCTTAAATTTGACTTGATGAAACCTGTAGAAGCCCTGTTTAACATAGATCTAAAAATGTTGTGTTAGCAAGACCAAAATAAATGTGAAATAGTTTCATTAAAGCATTCGCATTTTAACTCAATTTCACATTTTTGAAGTATCAGTTTTATGTCCCACGTTAACCTCATAAGCCAACCCAGTCCAGTTAGAAATCGTTCTTTCAGCAAGAAATGAAGCGTCATGTTCATCCTATTACACAGTTTTAACCGCTCTCTGATCCCCAGGCATCATGTGATTCCTTATTCCAGCCCGAGTAATGGAGGGCCACAGAGATCCATTGTGTGACATCAATAGCAGCACCCTTAAAAAAACACACCAAATCCAGACACACAGAAGATTCTCACTTTGAGGGGAAATGAGAAATGCACAACATGCACAGGAATAGAGGAAGCTGGGGGTTTCAGCCTGAGGACACCTTGATAGAGGATTCTGGTGAGTTTCCATCAAGCCTGGAGCTCAATGGGCAGAAGACTGAGCTGTTGGCTGGTTGCGCTATGGATGTTCCAGGTTTGTCCCACCGGAATGAAGATGTAACGTCTGAGAGCTGGAGGAAACACAGAAAGCATGTGTTTGTGCTGAGCGATGCAGGGAAGCCCATTTACTCCCGCTATGGTAATGAAGAGGCCCTTTCCTCCACCATGGGTGTGATGATGGCGCTGGTCTCCTTCGTTCAGGCTGGAGGAAATACCATCCAGTCAATATTTTCAGGTGAGATCCTCCATAGATGTAGGTTTTAAAGGGGTAGTTCACCAGTAACTAATTTCTGTCAGCATTTACTTACCCTTCACTTGTCCCACACCTTTTTAAGCTTTCTTCTGTTAAACATAAAAGAAGATATTTTGATGAATGCTGACTTCCTGCATACATATATATATATATATATATATATATATATATATATATATATATATATATATATACTGTATGTCTTTGGACTGTGGGGTAAACCGGAGCTACCGGAGGAAACCCACGCGAACACAGGGAAAACATGTAAACTCCACACAGAAATGGCAACTGACCCAGCTGAAGCTCGAACCAGCGACCTTCGAGCTGTTAGGCGATTGTGCTAACCACTGCGCCACCATGTCACCCCATTTGTTGAGTCTATATATATATATATATATATATATATATATATATATATATATATATATATATATATATATATATATATATATATATATATATATATATATATATATATATATATATACATATATACCTGTATACATACATACAGTCAGAATTATTGGCCCCCCTCTTTTTCCTTTTTAGATATTTCCCAAATTATGTTTAATAGAGCAAGGACAATTTCACAGTATGTCTAATAATATTTTTTCTTCTGGAGAAAGTCTTATTTGTTTTATTTCGGCTATAATATAAGCCGCTTTTAATTTTTAAATAAACATTTTAAGGTCAAAATTACTAGCCCATTACGCTATTTTACGTTTGTCTGCAGAACAAACCATCGATATACAATGATTTGCCTAATTAAATTCTGAAAACTGGACTGACACTGTTTTAATTTACAATAATCTTCTACGTGAAGCTGCTTTGACACAATCTACATTGTATAAGCGCTATAGAAATAAAGGTGAATTGAATGGAATTGAATGTAATGCAGACACCTAAAAGAGATGTGTTGTATTTATTCCATATGTAGTCCTATGATGACAACTAATATAACTAACATAATATTATCATATATGTTCTTTCCGTCTGTTTCCCTCAGATGAGCACACAGTGGTGTTTTTACAGCAGGGACCTCTGGTGTTTGTATCAGTCTCCACAACTCATCAATCAGAGCAGCAGCTGCGCGGTGAACTCCTCCATGTCTATCATCAGATAGTCAGCATGCTCACGCAGGCCAGCATAAAGCGCATCTTTGAGCACCGCAAGAACTATGACCTGCGGCGTCTGCTGTTTGGCTCTGAGAGGGTCCTTGACAGCCTTCTGGACGTCATGGACTCTGATCCCAGCTTCATGTTATCAGCAGTCCAGTGTTTGCCCCTGCCATCCTCTTCCAGAGACACTCTCAGTCACATCCTACAGAAATCCATCACCCCCAATCTGGTTTTCTCCTTTCTCATTGCACAAAACCGGCTTGTGTCCATCGTTCAGGAGAAGACAGTCGTGGAGGATGCTAGACTAAAACCCAGCGACCTTCATCTCCTCTTAAACCTCATCAGGGCATCTTCTGCTTTTCAGGCAGGAGAGATTTGGATGCCCATCTGCCTGCCTCTGTTTAATCATGACTGCTACTTTTATGCCTACGTGGCATATCTAGACCCTCCTGAATGCACCATATGCCTTGTGCTTCTGTCCACAGATAAAGAAGCTTTTTATGCCATGGCAGAGTGCAAACGGAAAATCGAGCAAGCTTTCAAGTCTCAGAATGCCTTGGAGTGTGTGGCAAACAGTCAGATGTACTGTGTTGAGGATATCGGTGTAAATAATCTCAGGCACTTCTTGTACAAGCCCTCAAATGTGATGGAACATCATCGCCAGCTCCCTCAGTTTACATGGTAAGGTGCCGTGAAGTGCTTTGAAATGTGCATTTTTTTTGTCGAAATTTGATGTAATCTCAGCTGAAACATGAAGAGAGGGCGGAGCAGAGTGTAGCTCCTCCCCTTTATTAAAAAACATCCAATAGCGTTTTTTTTTTATCACAGCTCTGCCACCGAGAGTGGTTTAGATCAAGTGCATCAAATCAAAAGCAAATGAGAAGTATCTTGAAGTGGATGGGGCATGTCAGATACAAGAGAGCGTTTGATTGGTCAGAAGATTTGATGAGAAACTGAAGTATGAGGTGATGTCAAAAATCATTCATCCAATCAAGCATAAACAAATGTTAAGTTAACATGCTAAAAAAATTCTAAAACAGTCATGTGGTAAAACATGCAAGAAACATGCTAGAAGCATGCCAAATCATGCTAGCACAATGTTAAACATGACAGAAATGTTACTTGCTTGAATCAAGTTAAAACTTGCTTGAAACATGATAGGAACATGTCAAATCATGCTAATAAAATGTTAAACATGCCAGAAGGGTTAACTTATGTTAACAGTTACCTTTATAGAAACATGCTAAAACAGTTGTGTGGTAAAACATGCGGGAAACATGCTAGAGACAGGTTAAATCATACTAGCAAAATGTTAAACATGCCAGAAATATTAACTTATGGTAAGCTGCTAAAACAGTTAGCTATGTGAACATTTTATAAACATGCTAATCACCCTCATTCATGTTAGCAATTCATTAAACATGATACTATCAGCATGTAATATTCATGCTAGATATTTGAAAAATGCTAAAATGAATGTAAGAACATGGTTAAACAGCCATCTGTAAAAACATGCTAACTAATTCATAGCAGTTTTAGCAGTGTATTAGTCTTAACAATGATAGAAACATTATGGTAACAGTTAACATGCTAGAGACCTGCTAAAGCAGTTAGCTATGTGAACAATGTCTAAACATGCTAATCAACCTTATTCATGTTAGCAATTCACTAAACATGATACTTTCAGCATGTAAAATTCATGCTAGATATTTGAAACATACTACAATGAATGTGAGAACATGGTTAACCACCCATCTGTAAATACATGGTAACTAATTCATAGCAGTGTTAGCAGTGTATTAGCATTGGCAATAATAGAAACATTATGGTAACAGTTAACATGCTAGAAACCTGCTAAAACAGTTAGCATTCAGAAACTGCCTGAATGACAAACTGCAAGCTTTGGATATCAGGTTTATATCTTCTAAATGCTAATTTGTCACTGTTTTGGAGCACACTAGCTTATACTGTAGATATCACTAAAACTAATACTGATACTAACATCTAAAGTTTAAACCTGCTACATTTACATTTTTGACTCTTGTAATACATTAAAAAACATATGTTTACATATATTTGATAAACATTCCATTCAACATACTTATTTATCTGAAAATCAATGCCACAGTTAGTTAGTCTTCTTTGAAAATTACATTTCTTTCACCTCAGAAATACACGTTACAGATGTAAAACAGGTTGTAAATGTAGGCTAATGCATACTTCAAATTAAAATGAGCTGCTAAAGAACAGTAAACCACAAGTAAATTAACAAAATCTAGTATTTTTACTAGAGATGCACCAATATATTGGCCAATAATTGGTATCAGCCAGATTGAAAGCAATTTGCTAGGCTATAGCTTTAAAATGATCATGTCAATTATGTCCTATCATTCAGAAGAAGGTAGAAGAATACATGAAATATCTCTGTTTGGTTACTTTTCTGCTTATGAGACCAGTAATTCTGAAACATTACACTAAAATGAACAAAATAGGCGTTTTAATTTAATTAAGAAATTATTTATGAAATTGAAATAAGGTATAAAAGGTATAAGAGCACCAAATTATTGGTATTGGCAGATATTACTCCGAATAATCTTTATATTGGTATATATCTGAGAACTTTAGTATGTGTGCATCTCTAGTTTCGAGTCATTTGTCTGAATCAGAGTTTATTTTGCCATCAGAAACAACAGATGGCTCTCAAATCCTGATAAATGATGGTCTGTAAGCCAGGATTTCCACATTCTGTGAAAGATTAGACCACTTTGCCATGAATTCAGCTATTTGATCCAGCTAATCACATGGCTGCAATGTTTCAGACCCTGTGTAGACACAGTTGCGAGGTGCCTTTTATGCAAAAATGCAAGCAAATAAGGCCAACTGAATGATTCGATTGAAGCTTCAAAGATCACATGATGTTTGGAAACAGCCTGTGGTTAAAACTGTGTCTGTCTCAAATTGAGCGAAGCTGGGTTTATACTTTCAGAAGACATCTCTGCCACTGTTAATGTAGGAGGTGTGATCAAGTCACATTTCTTAGTAAACAATGGCTGTGCTGTAATTGGTGATTCATAATATTAGCATGCATTTTCTCTTATGTTGCTTCTCTCAGCCCAGAGATGGCCGTGGCCTACAAAAGCCAGGAAGAGAGGATACGTCTGCTGGATCTGTATCGCAACATGCACAATCGCATCCACAGTATGTCACGGCCTCTTAAACTCATCTACCATTCTGCAGACGGAGAAACTCTGCTGGCTTGGGTATGTGACAGTCTGTGTTTATAAGAATAAAGACATGATAAAACAGTTAGTCATGTGGTAAAACATGTGAAATATGCTAAGAACATGTCAAATCCTACTAGCAAAATGCTAAACATGAAAAAAATGCTCATGTTGTTAACATACTACAAGCATGCTAAAACAGTTAGTCATGTGGTAAAATGTGAGGGATATGCTAAAACATGTCAAATCCTACTAGCAAATGGTAATCCAGACAAGAACATGAAATAATTTTAACATTTAATACACTACAAACATGCTAAAACAGTTAGCCATGTGGTAAACAGGCAAGAACCATATAGGGACCTGTCAAATCATGCAAGCAAAATGCTAAAGATGACAGAAACATTAACTCATGTAAACAATTCACAGGCCTACTAGAAACATGCTAAACAGTTAGCCATGTTGTAAACATGCAAGCAACGTGCTATGGACATGTCAAATCATGCAAGCAAAATGCTAAAGATAACAGAAATATTAACTCATGTTAACAATTCACAGGCGTACTAGAAACATGCTAAACAGTTAGCCATGTTGTAAACATGCAAGCAACATGCTATGAACATGTCAAATCATGCTAGCAAAATGCTAAAGATGACAGTAACATTAACTTGTTAAAAATTAACAAGCCTACTAGAAACATGCTAAATAGTTAGTCATGTGGAAAACATGCGAGAAACATGTTAAGCATTTTGCTAGCATGATTTGACATGTCCATAGACTATGTCAAATCATGCTAGCAAAATGCTTAACATAACAGAAACACTTGTGTTAAATTGCTAAGCATGCTTAAACAGTTGGTTAGGTGGTAAAACATGCAAGACACATACTAGGGACATGTCAAATCATCCTAGCCAATTGCTAAACATACCAGAAATGTTGAAAGGTTGATTTTTTTTTGCTGTTATGTTGCTTGCTTGTAAAGCTCTTTGAGAAAACAACTGTTAATTGTGCTACACAAAATACATATATTATTAATAACCAATGTTAACCGTTTTATATATATATATATATATATATATATATATATATATATATATATATATATATATATATATATATATATATATATATGCTAGAAAAATGCGATAACAGTCAGGTGGTAAAACATGCAAGAAACATGCTAGAAACATTTCAAATCATGCTAGCACAATGCTAAACATGACAGAAATGTTAACTTATGTTAGCTTGTTTGAATCATGCTGAAACTTGCTTGAAACATGATAGGAACATGTGAAATTGTGCTAATAAAATGTTAAACATTCCAGAAATTTGATCTCATGTTAACATACTACAAACATGCTAAAACAGTTAGTCATATGGAAAAACGTGACAAATGAGAAATGAAAGAACATGTCAAATTCTACAAGCAAATGGTTAACAAGACAGGAACATTAACACATTTTAACAGCTAACATACTAGAAACATGCTAAAACAGTTAGCCATGTGGTAAACATGCAAGAAACATGGTGAAGACCTGTCAAATCATGCTAGCAAAATGTTAACATGACATAAACGTAACTCATTTTAACAGCTAACATACTAGAAACATGCTAAAACAATTAGCCATGTGGTAAACATGCCAGCAACATGCTACGGACATGCCAAATCATGCTAACAAAATGTTAAACATGCCAGAAACGTTAATTTATGTTAAGAGTTAACTTTGCAATAACATGCAATAAACATGCTAGACACAGGTTAAATCATACTATCAAAATGTTAAACATGCCAGAAATGTTAACTTATGGTAACGGTTAACATGCCTGAAACCTGCTAAAACAGCTAGCCATGTAAACATTTTCTAAACCTGCTAATCACCCTCATTCATGTTTGCAATTCATTTAACATGATTCTATCAGCATGTAAAATTCATGCTAGATATTAGAAACATGTTAAAATGAATGTTAGAACATGGTTTAACAGCCATTTGTAAAAAATATGCTAACTAATTCATAGCCATGTATTAGCATTAGCAATGATATAAACATTCTATCAACATGATAATTCATCCTAGAAACATACTTGAGGTATACTGATATGCTATGCTGAAAGGCGTTAGCCATGTCTTAAAGCATGCTTAAAGTACGCTAATCAAGCTAACTTATGTTAATCAACATGCTATCAACATGCTAATTAATGTTAGTAAGGCATATTAAAAGATGTTAAAACAGAGTATTCATTGAATAAAACATTACTCATTAAATTTTAAACTATAAAAGGCTACTATTTTTTGATAATACTGTATGGAGCAATTTCATAAACATCTTACAACCACAAACTTGGTAGGTTATGTGTAAGTTGATGTAATGTTTCCTAAAACTCTCCCTCTTGTTCTACAGGTCACAGGGAAGTTTGAGATGTACGCCTGCTTTACGTCACTTGTCACAAAGAAATCAGCAATCAGTGAATTGACAAAACTGCTGCGGTGGATCAAAAAGGAAGAGGATCGTCTCTTTATTTGTCACCTTCCAAAATATTCCACTACTTCACAGTCTGGCAGGATTTCCACAGACAGGGGGGGACCAGACAGAGCGAATGCATCAGACACTGGTTTTATGTCTCTCTTGTAGCCTTGAGTTACCTGCTGTTTACCAGCACACACACCAGTTGCAGTTTTACTTCCATCTTTATGGAGTGTTTGCATAAAATGGGAGTAGTGGCTGCGCTGAATATATTCAATCTTCCTGGTATGTGGTTTCATAGGTGTGGTGCTTTCACAATGCAAATTCTTGTGTACTGTACACTTTAGTTCGACCTTATCTTATTGTTTTACTGAAAACATGATTTGTAATGAGAGTCATTAACATTAAATTGGTACAATGTAAGAACAATATAAGTCTTATGCAATGCTCATTCATGAATAAAAATCCAATATTTACCTGTTAGCCAGGACTCACTTTTGGGGATTTACACCTACCTAACTTTAAATCGTAACAGTTCCTGACTCCAGTAAGGTACAACCACAAATTATGTATCATTGGGAAGAAGACACTTTCAGCTTTACTGTGGTAAAAGAGGAAGTTACATGCTCAAAAATATAAAAAGTTATACATTATGAAGTCATGAGAAATATTCAATATTTGTTTTTCCATATACAAACACAGGAAAAAACCCGTCCTAGAAAAAATATGACTTGAAAGCCAAGTGTTTGATGAGTTTATATTTCAAATTTGATTAAGATAGTATGCAAAATGAGGTTTCTGTAAAATGTTTTCTGAGACTATATCGGTGTCCTTCTTTCTCTCACTGTCAGAGGCATTTTCTCAAAAATGACCTTCCCAAACTAAAACATTAAATATTGTGATGATTTAAATAACTATAAAGGGGTTTTGAAGTATTAAATCAAAAAAGGTGTAATACAAATTTGTATAACTTTGCTTTTAATATGTCCTGTTAAAACAAATCTAAGAAAAAAATGACTATCACACATTTTACCATGGTTTACAGAAGACGTGCTTAAATGTAATTTAATGTAACAGTTTATTTAAAATAAAAGATTTGTGCATATTAAGAACAAGAACTATTTGATGACATGATAAAAGACTATTAAATGCTCAGCGCATGTCCAAAAAGTCATAAATTTACTTCAATCCTCTCACCAACCTGTCAGCAGATATTTTTATTCATTTAGTTTAGTAGTATGCTCACTTATTTAATGTCTTTCAAATGAAGTATGTTGTTTTTTTTACAGGAATTAATTTGTACACACTGAATATGACAGTTAAACATTATTTCATCTACTTAATATATTATGTTCATAGTTAAAGTTATTTTGAAGAGCTGACTTGAAATTAATTATGAACTGTCTATTGTTTATATTGTCAGATGTCAAATGAACATTTTAATCAGTCGCAAGTTCAGAGAACCAATTATAACTTATATGTGGTAAATGTATGTATTTAATTAATTATTACAATTATTATGTGAAATAAGAGACTTAAAGGTCTAACATTTAGACTTCAAATTGTAAACTTTTGGAAGTCTTTGCTAAAATCCTGGTTATGGACTATGACCTAAAATTACTAATTGGTGCCTCATTATGACAGGATGCCAGCCCAGAGGAATGCATATTTCTGCCAAATTACGCTTTACAGTTGTACAGTCATAAAAAACATGATACTCAGAGGCTTAATAAGAATAATCAGTAACCATGATGTCACATTATTGGTTAGCTATAGAAGAGGTTCTAAGTGGCAAGTAAAACCCTGCTAAAAAACAAACAAACAGACAAACAAACAAACAAACGCACCAAATTAAAAAACAAAACAAAAAAAAAACTAGTTAAACCAACCTAAGCTAGATGTCTGGTTTTAGCTGGTCAAATAGCCTGGTTTCAGAGGGGTTTTTGGCCATTTTCAGGCTGGTTTCAGCCATTTGCAGCCTGGTCTTAGCTGGTCAAGCTGGGAAATTACCAGCTGTCAAATTCAGATACTGGAGGGCCGCAGCCCTGCACAGTTTAGTTCCAACCCTGCTTCAACGCACTTACCTGCAGGTTTCAAACATCCTGGAGGGCTCAATTAGTTTGATCAGGTGTGTTTAATTAGGGTTGGAACTAAACTGTGCAGAGCTCTAGGCACTCAAGGAACTGAGTTTGACACATGTGAGCTAAAACCAGCTTGACCAGCATTGTTTAAGCTGGAAATAGCTGGTTTTGGCTGGTCATCTGCCAGCTTGAAAATAACTGAATGAAACAGTAATGTACTGATGTCCTAAATCTCTATAAAAACCAGACCAACCGACTAGCTAAAACTAGCCAACCAGTGGGGGGAAAAACAGGTTAAACAAGCCTAAGCTGGTTGGCCAGCCTGGTTTTAGAGGGGTTTTGGCCTTTCCCAGGCTGGTTTTCACAAAATAGGATATTTTGAAGAATGGTCTCCGATGGGCTCTGACAGTGAATTAATTTTCTTCTTTTGTTAACCTTTTTAGCCCTATTCAACGGATGAACGGTGAGGAATATAATATCACATTTTTACAGAAGTTACGCCAATGATTCACGCAAAGCCTCACAGGGCGTAGAAAAGGTGCGATTTCGGATGCCAGCCTAGAATTTTGAGACAGCCCATGTCGCAGCAGTGAGTAGTATATGGTGCAAATACTGCATATGTTGTGCAAGGATGCCATCTTCAGGACAGGTGCAGTCATTACTCATTGTGATGCTTCTGTCACCAAGCCAAAGCCTTTAGATGGGCGACAGCAGAAAGAAGCAGCTTTAACCTTCACCCTATCAGAATGTCAGTCAACTTGGAAATACAGAAGGTCCAGGAACTATAACAATAGTTTAAAGAGTTTTTATTCTGTCTGGTAACGTTAGTGTTTTGCTGTGGCGAAGATGGCGCAAGCACTGTCAGAAGAGGAGTTCCATCGCATGCAGGTACAAATCTCTTTATTTATGCTTGGTTTTGACATCAAACACAGCCTGCAATCCATTTACAACACCTTGAACGTATTTACCACCGATTCCGATGAAATGTTTGTAAGTGTCAGCTTTATGGCTGGATCTGATGCTCATCTGAGCGCACTGTTGGCTAAAGCCGTTAGCATGCTAACTGTAATAAGGTCGAAAAATAATTTTAATAGACAGTAATAAATATTTTATCAATGCGTCTGTTGGTTCGGATGATTAAAATAATGTCTGTTGAAATGACACGAAATGTGCGGTCATTTTGAAAAATTTGGGGCGTGTAATAGTGATGTGTTTAGCATGTTAGCACGCGAACCTGTAGCTAATTAATGTCCATTAGCACCGTTAGCTCATCACAGCTGTTAAAATGACTTTCTACGAAGTTATATGATTTGTAAATGACATATTTAGTATTTGAGAGGTGTTTCTTAAGAATATTAGGCTCCTGAATATCATCTCGCTCTTGTTTCGCATTAGCATCCCTTTGTTTACAACCTCAGATGCATCTGATATTCAGTTTCATAGCAACCAGTCTCTTTAATTAAATGTTTCCATTACGTAAATACACATCACAAACAACTGCATTAAGATTAGATTCATAGCTTAAAGATTCATAGCATAAAGAATACAGCCTGCTTTTGTAATGATTGGTTGTTTTTGTTGTCATAATTTCTGTTCAGTAATATCTGCATTTAAATATCTCAATGTGTTACTCTAATAAACTTTCCTTTTTAATGTATGTTTTACCAGGCTCAGCTCTTGGAGTTGAGAACACAGAATTACCAACTGTCTGATGAGCTGCGGAAAAACACAGCGGGTGAGTAGAGACTGTAAACCTAAACCTTTATTTATTCAAGACACTGATCAGCTGACTTGTTTGCATCATGTGAGATTTCAATTTGTTATTGAAATCAAATGCATTTAGTTCTCTGAACATTTGGCATATTTTAATGTTTGTTTTGAGTGTAGAAGCTGTTGAATTAGACACATTTTATTGTCTAAATGTCTTTAAACAGTTCAGAAAATCAAACACAATCAAATTTACTCATTAATTCATTCATTCGTTCATTTATTTACCTTTGGGTTAGTCCCTTTATTCATCAGGCCAACTTATACAGCATGTTTTACCCAGTGGATGACCATCCAGCTGCAACCCAGTACTGGGAATCATCCATATACCATATATCGCATGTTCTTGGACTTTGGGGGAAACTAGAATACCCAGAGGAAACCCACGTGAACATAAGGAGAACATGTCAACTGGGGCTCGAAGCAGTGACCTTCTTGCTGTGAGACAACAGTGCTAACCACTGAGCCACTGTATTGCTCTATGATCAAATGTACTAAACTATTTAATAATTGAATGCGTAAAAATGTATAAACATAACTTTCTAATTGTAATTCAGCAAGTCTGAACTTTTCTTCGGCCGGTGACCGGTCATATCAGTTGTAAATCAGAGGTTAATCTAGTTGAAGCACTAAGATGTAGTGTTTGAACAGCTAAATATTAAAATATGTCCCTCTCAAAAAAAAAAAAAAAATGGTATGGAAGCTTTCACTGGGGCAGTACCATTACGATAGATACAAATTTATACCTAAAGGGTCCAAAACAGTATCTCAGAGTTAAATTTTAGGTATGTTATGGTGCTAATATGTATATTTAAGGTACTGGTATGTCATATTATTGGTAAGCTATAGAAGAGGTTCAGTATGATTTTAAGGTGGCGAGTATGACACTGCTGAAAAACAAAAAAACTGGTTAAACCAACATAAACTGAATGGTTTCTGATGGTTTTTTGGCTATTTTCAACCTGGTTTCGGACATTTTCAGGTTGATTTCAGCCATTTGCAGCCTGGTTTAGCTGGTCAAGCTGGGAAATGACCACCTACATGGGTGTCAAACTCAGATCCTGGAGGGCCGCAGCCCTGCACAGTTTAGTTCCAACCATGGTTCAGCGCATTTATCTGCAGGTTTCAAACAAGCCTGAAGGATTCAATTAGTTTGATCAGGTGTGTTTAATTGGGGTTGGAACTAAACTGTGCAGAGCTCCGGCCCTCAAGGAACTTGGTTTGACACATGTGAGCTAAAACCAGCTTGACTGTGGGGGAAACCGGAGGAAACCCACGCCAATACGGAGAGAACAAACTTTACACAGAAACTGACCCAGCTGGGACTCGAGCCAGCGACCTTCTTGCTGTGAGGTGACTGCTAAACACTGAGCCACCATGCTGCCCTACAATCAAATGTACTAAACCATTTAATAATTGAATACGCAAAAGCAGTAGATGTATAAAGATAACTTTCTAATTGTAATTCAGCAAGTTTGAATTTCGAAATTGTGAAGTTTGAAATCAGAAGTTAATCTAGTTAAAGCACTAAGTTGCAGTGTTTGAACAGCTAAATATTAAAATATGGCCCTCTCAAAAAAAAAAAAAAACTGTAAAAAAAAAAAAAAAGGTATAGGAGCTGTCACTGGGGCAGTACCTTTTCTATAGATACACATTTATACCTAAAGGGCTCATAATAGTACCTCAGAGTTACATTTTAAGTATAGGTTATGGTGCTAATATGTATCTTTGAGGTACCAATATGGACTTTTTGGTAACAAATGTGTACTTTTTGAAAAGTTGCTGAGAGTGTATGAATTAAACACCTTTATTTCTGAGAGTGTATGAATTAAATTGTCAGTGAGCTTTTGTTTTGCTTACCGACTGCTTTCCCAATTTGTCAAGTGTTTTGTGAATAATGAAATAATTTATTTGTAAAATTAATAATATGAAGTAACATAAAATCAAACGAGTTTAGTTTATGTGCATGTCATGTGACCATGAAACGAGATCAGAGAACCATGAACATGCAAATGTTTAAAAAAATTATAGATAAATTAATTTAATACTTTGACTGAATATTTTAAATCGCATACATTTTATGATAAAAGTCTGTAATTCCTTGACATTAATGATGATGTTGACCTTTTAAATCAGGGATGCCCTAAACTAGGGCCCGTGGGCCAAAGTTGGCCCATTGTAACCTTTTGATTTGGCCTTCCATTCCATCTGAGAAAAGAGTGAAAAGGATGGGAAGAGTTGGAGCGATGGGGAGAGATGGAGCGAATGCTTTAAACAAAGATCGTAATTTCTAGTTTAAAATAACCTTTTTTTATTTGTTTGTTTTATTGCTGAGCTACAAAAACAGCAAACTGAAATTAAATGTTTCAATTACATGTTTGTTAATGAAATACTATCACTAGACATGGACTGGTATAAGATTCTGATGTTATGAAAACCTTAGATTAAAATTTCACGGTTTCACAGTTTGACGCTATTGTGATTTATTGCTATTATATACTTTTTAAATATTTGGGTAAAAAAACAAAAACTTGTTTCCTTTGTGAGCACAAAATATTTTATTTTGAGAAACCTTTACAATATTGTGGCGCAGTAAACATGTCAGGTAAATAATTCAAATGAATCATAGACTTCAGCTGTCTTCATTAGTTTCAAATACACTGATTTCTTTACAACGGCATCTTTGGATGTCTTTTCTTCTGAATATACTGTTGTCCTAAAAAACTAAAATGTAAATAAAAAAAATACAAATACCAAAGGAACGGTATAGCAGAAAATTTTGGCAATTTTAAAACCTTAACTTTTTCTAAACCTCAGTATAGTTTGATAACGTTATCGTCCCATGCCTGTCACTCAACGGAAAAAGGACAATGCAGCAGACATCGGCGAGCAAATCAAGGCAGAAACCGGTGCAGCTTGACTAGTGTAACTCCATTCTGTTATAAACAAGATTTGTTTTTAACTGTAATAAGTTCATTATTATATTTATAGATATATATATATATATATATATATATATATATATATATATATATATATATATATATATATATATATATATATATATATATATATATATATATATATATACTGGATTAGTTAGTATAAAGCCATGTTTTCAAGTTTTTTTTTTTTTTTTTTTTTTTTTTTTTTTTGTATTACATAAATTAGGAAATCATGATCATCATATAGTCTGCTATATTTACCTTCAGCCCTCCATCCTCAATCAAGTTTGGTTTTTGGCCCTTCATTAGAAAAAGTTTGGGCACCTCTGTTTTAAATGATGCATGATAAATGTGCAGTTTCTGGATATATGGGCAAGACAAGACGTTTGAATTTGGTGCTTTACAAGTGATGGTTTTATAGAGTTATAGAAAGCATATTAAATTCAACTAAAGTGTATTGTCTAATGTTTCAATTAACTTTTTACGCAAATGTCAAAGTATGGGTGAATAATTTAATTCATTCATTCAGAACAGTACAAAAATCATACTTGTTGTTGTTCTTATTATTATTATTATTATTATTATTATTATTATTATTATTATTATTATTATACAGTTGAAATCAGAAATATTAACCCCCCTTTGATTATTATTATTTTTTTACTTTAAATATTTCCCAAATTATGTTTAACAGAGCAAGGAAATTTTCACAGTATGTCTGATAATATTTTTTTCTTTTGGAGAAAGTCTTATTTGTTTTATTTCGGCTAGAATAAAAAAAACATTTTAAGGTCAAAATTATTAGCCCCTTTAGGCTATATATTTTTTCGATAGTCTACCGAACAAACCATCGTTATACAATAACTTGCCTAATTACCCTATCCTGCCTATCTTGGCCAAGGCTCCGTGGAAGAAGAGATTAATGTTAATCTCAATGGGACCTTCCTGGAAAAATAAAGCATAATAAATAATCTGCATTAATTAAAATTTATAAGAGAGCAAATGATACTAAATTAAGTTATTTTAAATTATTAAACCTCTTGCTGATAACAAACGTGTAAAACCACAGCATCACAGCCTGGTTTGATAACTTGTCTGTGCAGCTGAGAACTAAATTAGTCTGTTTGATTCAAACTGCTTGAAAAATTATTGGTCTATCAAATCAGATATTACTGCAGCATATTTATAAACGGGCCACATTAAGACAGGCTAAACAAATTGTTTGTGACTTATCACATGTTCTGCATACCGAGTATGAGTTGTTACCTTCAGGGAAAAAGATTAGAGTTCCTTGCAGTAGATTTAAATAGATATGAAAACTCTCTTTATCCGGTGAGCATTAAGCTATTAAATAGTGGTGGCTTGAATTGATTGTATTTCTTTTTGTCTATTTATGTGAATATATGGAGGCGAGTATAAATTTTTTGGGGGGCGGGGGTGTATATTTATTTATTTATTTATTTATTTATTTATTTATTTATTTATGTACATATGCTTTTTGAATGTTTGTATTGTTTTTCTATGTATGTGATGACTGCAGCTGAGGCCAAGAGCCCAAGAGAAATTTCCCTAACTGGGACAATAGTTTTACCTTACCTTACCTTGTGGTTGATGAATAGTGACAAAGTATACAGATTTAAAATAGTTAATTATTAGTATTTTCTTGCTAAACTGTGATCCTTAAAGTATTTTAACATGTCATACGGTGCTAAATAAACCTGATAATAGTTTTTTGTATATACATTTTATTACAGTTAATAGCAATCAAATTATCAGTTTTATTTAGTAAATCATGCCAGATATGCATGCTAGTCATTATAGATTTTTAAAAAATTTTAAGTTTAAAAAAAACCTAAATTAATTGATAATGATCTTTTATTAATCAACAGTGCGTTATTTTACAGAGATTTTTATGATGTTCCATATTTAAATTTAAGACCTCACGGAGAACTTCAGTACATTATTACCATTAAGTTCTCTTGGAAAACACTGAGGTCAGGTATGCAGGCCATTATGTTGACATGCATTATATTGGCCTGTTAATTATTAACAAAACCCATTAGCATTTTGTGCTTGAGTGGCTGTCTGTTGAAAGTGATAAGTGCGGGTGTTGTGTATTTAATCTTTTAAAAGCAGTAAGTAATGTCTTGTGATTTTTGTTGATATTTAAAGTTGATATAAATTCATATTTTGGGTTACAGAGCTCAACAGTGTTCGTCAGAAGACCTCAAACCTGGAGAAGGACTATGTCAAAGCGCAGAAGGTAGTGGCTTTCCTTGGTTTTTCCCGCAGGTCACTGCCATGAGATAGAGGTCAAGATTTACTGCAGGCCTTGTGAATCTGCTTTGTGGGCTGTTTTCTTGCTCTCCGTTTTAATGGGCTTGAAGTAATTGACTGTACTGGTTTCTTCCATTTTTTTCCATTGTTTCCTCCCTCACGATGAAGTAATTTCCTTATGTTGCACTGTTTAACGGCCCTGAAACGTTCTTAATGCATTACAACACAAAATCGCTAGACTTGGACTGATGTTGCAGAAAGTGTTTAATAATCAAAGTATAGCACAGTACATTCTACGACCCGGTAAATTTCCATAAAACCTGGCCTGTATTTCCCAGAAAGTAAGTCACACCTTAATGTGCACCATTGAGAGAGAGAAAAATAGCACACACACAAACAAGTTGCATCTGTGTATAAGTCCTATTTTATAATTTAATTATAAATATTCCATCAAATTTTTATTATTTTACTTAGAAATTATGTGAACACAAAAAATATGGTGTAGACAATCAGCATATAACAGTGAGTACAAAAAAAATAGATGTGATAAACAAAATACAATACAGGAATACAGAAGGTTGTTAAATAATATTATTATTAATAGAAAGGATAAACTGAATAGTAAATGACAAAGACTAAAATAATATATAAAACAAATTCTCCACCAAAAAGAGCAATAGACTATACATGCATTGAAGTTTGAATTAAGGTTAATATTAAGCTAGCTCAAAATGAATAATTAAAAGATTAATAATAAGCAGATAAATTGAGATGTTCAAAACCGTGCTGAATTTAGAAGTTGTTTAAATATAGGCTGCTGATGGGCCTAAATAAAACAGAATATTCATAATCATTAGAAACTTGTATTTTAGTTATTATTAATCACAAATATTTCACATTTAATTTTTTTAAAACAGAAAAGGCAATGAAATACAAAACAATACAAAATTGGAATGGCACAAACTATTAACAAGATTTATTATAAACAAAGTCTGAATGAATTAGACTGTTAACACTTGTGTATACTATACAAATATGTCTCTCATTAATTGCACCATATAAGTTAATTTTAAATTAAGTTACTTAAAACGCATTAAATTATAAAACTTGCAAAGCTTGTATTCCATGATATACAATATTAGTCTTTAGGCACTGGGACAAAAATGCATTTTGCTGTAAATTTTCATAATAATCATTTTTTTTCTGTTCTTCACTGTTCATGTTATGAACAATATTAAATGAAAAAAATTGTTTTTTTCTGATTATGAAATGGTTTAATGGCAATCCTGCCTTTTAGTGCCATTTTTTTTCAATTAATTTTGGTTTATTATTGATTGTTTTCTTTTTTTTTCCTTTCTCCCCTTAGGCTTTGAACAAGAGTAAGAAAGCACAGGTAAGATTCCTACTGATATTATTATTTATTCATTTATTTTTGACATTAAAAGGGTGGATTTGTCCAAAAAAAGTCAATTCTGCCTTTATTTTATCATGTCTATGTATATTCAAACCTCTAATTAATTTCTTCTCCATGACATTCATGTATGTATTCATTCATTCATTCATTTTCTTTTCGGCTTAGTCCCTAGCAGCAGAATGAACCGCCAACTTATCTAGCATATGTTTTACACAGCGGATGCCCTTCCAAGTGCATCCCATCACTGGAAAACACGCATACACTCTCATTCACACACATACACTATGGACAATTTAGCTTACCCAATTAACCTATAGTGCATGTCTTTGGACTTGTGGGGGGAACCGGAGCACCCGGAGGAAACCCACGCTAACACAGGCAAAACATGCTCCACACAGAAATGCCAACTAACCCAGCTGAGGCTCGAACTAGTGACTTTCTTGCTGTGAGGCGACAGCGCTACCCACTGCGCCACCCCGCTGCCCTCTCCTTGACATAATAGAAGATATTTTGAAGCATGTTGATAACCACACGGTTGCTTTACCATATGTACTTCGATAGTGTTTAAAGGGATAGTTCAACCAAAACTGAACATTCTGTCATCATTTACTCAATTTTTACTTGTCACAAAGCTTTAATAGTTTATTTTTTTTGTTGAACACAAAAGTATATATTTTGAAGAAAGCTGCTGAAAACCAGTAACCATTGACTTCCATAGTATTTGTTTTTTCTACTATGGAAGTTAGTGTTTACCAATTTTCAGCAATGTCTTCTTTTATTTCTGAAAAAAATTCAATCACATTGTAACATCTAAAGTATTATGTAAAAAAAATCTTTGTCTCTAGTAACCACGCTTGATTATTTTGTCTTTTTTTTAGGAGGTAGATGCCTTAATCAATGAGAATAAGATGCTTCAGGGCAAGTTACACAGTCAAGAGGATGATTTCAGACTGCAGAACAGCACCCTCATGCAAGAGCTGTCCAAGGTACTGTCATTATCATGAACATGTCAACCATATAACTTTATGCACAGATGTACCCGAAACTGATTTTCACACTCACAGAAATATTATCAGAAGTGTATAACATAAAAATTTGTCTTACACAGTAGTGACATCACTAATTGAACAGTTTAGATAACTTTACAGCTCAAATAACATAAAGTGGGTACAGTAAAAGTTTTAAATGGGGTCTTAAAGTATTAAAAGTTGATAAATAAATTATGAGATAATTAAGCCCCTTAAAAGGTATTAAAAAAGTTTTAATTGCATTTTTACGAGGTCCTAAATTTTGTTTAAGCGTTGTCCAAAGTGTTTGACTCCAAAAAAGCGTAAATATATTTATTTTCATGCTATAATCCCTATTATCTATAATCCCTATTACTAACTCTTGTACAGTAGTCCCACAACATTCTGACACTCGATGACACTCGAATACCTTGTCAGAAAAGTCTAGTGGCTGAGAATGAACTTTTTACAGTGTCTGCTATGATGTGAATGTTGTTTTTGGTGTGTTTACATAGATGAATATGGCCACTGTGTAAATGCACAGTACAGTTACGATCTTATTGCCACATTTTTATTTTCATTAATTTTTTTAGGGGATTTACACCTTCAATTTTAGATAGTACAGTGGAGGTTACAGACAATAAAGTATTTTAAGCAGAGAGAGGGGAAGGGTTGGCAAAGGACCTCGAGGTGGGAATCGAACTCGGGTCACCATGAGCACCACGGTGCTATATGTCGGCACACTTAACCACTAGGCTATTGGTGCCGACCTTATTGCCACATTAGATCGTTATGATAACATAATATATGCCTGCAGTGATTTCCTGAAGATAAATACCAAAAAATAAAGCAATTGGAATCACTACAACTGTCGCAATCGTCTGATCTCATATGAAGCATGAGATTGTGATGACATATGATGACGTGTGCAGGTGCTGTAGTGCTGTCCCAATTCTTGGGGGTAAATTTTGAAGCCCTTCCCTTTAACCCTCGGTTGTAAGGGCCAAGGGGAAGGGGTACAAAAATAGAATTGGGATTGGGCCTATACCTACACACAGTTCTGTCCAAACAGCTTACAAAAGTTGTTTTTCATCATAGTTGCCCTTTATAAAAAAGCTAGGCTGTTTTAACCCAAATCTGGTTGAAACATTGACTTAACTTAAGGACTTAAATTTTACTTTAATTTAAATTTAGGTGTAAACAACCCATTAGTGCATTGTCACTCCAGACTGTTTCTGACTGGTTGTGTTGTGCTGTTGTAGTTGTGTTCTCAGATCGAGCAGTTGGAGTCAGAGAATCAAGGACTGAGGGATGGTAAAGGGCTGGAAAAACCCGCCTCCAGCCCTGCTTCTGCACCAGTGGATGCTGAGCTCCTGCGTCTACAGGCTGAAAACTCTGCCCTGCAGAAGAAGTTAACAGGTGAGTGGAGCTCATGCTGACTGTCATTATGTGTTTTTCCTCACATGTACACTTAAGGATAAAAATGATGATCATGGGGGGTTCATGGTCATGTTTTGTGTGTCTTTGTAGCTCTCCAGGAAATAGCAGATGGTAATGATGGAAAAGCAGCGCTCATTGATGGATCGATTGGCACTAATGGTGTCCAGTCAGATGCCAGTGGCCACAGTAATGACTCTTCTGCCTCAGGAAATGATCAGACTGATCAGGTAACAGATAATGGGCTTTTTAGTTTCATTGGATTGTTATGCTTGATCAAAAAATGGAGGTTTCAGGCCAAATTTATTTACAGCTTGTAAAACTTTTGACGTTTAAAAGCTACTGTCAAGACTTGCAATGAAAAATCTATTTCTCTTTAATAGTTTTTGGGAGAAAAATATTTAAATTAAAAATGTATTTAAATATTTAATATGTTAAGAACACTAACATTTTATTTGAAAATCCCACATTTTTGCCATATTAATATTTGTTAATTTGTAAAGTAAAGAACCTTCTAAAATCATGGATGTTGCGCAAAATTTTAACTGTTTTTTTCAGTTTTATGGAAAATAATACTGCTAATTCAGTTGGCTTTATTATAGTTTGAGATCTATCATGACAAACATAAACATTTCTCATAGGATTTCACTAGACCGTGGTGAAAAATAGGTTAAGAAATCGATTTTGCATCACTAATCTTTTTAAAATCGATTCTCAGCACAGTTTGTAACAGCAGATGGTGCTCTAGGATAGTCACATGCTTATGAGGATGAGTGATTGTGTGTTCGGCTGAATCATATAAGTTGGTTTTTATGACTTATGATTAATATAAAAACATAGCTCGTATAATCACTCTTGTAATTTGCTTAAACCTTTCCTAACTTTATTAATGATTATTTTAGGTTCAAGTGGTATTTGTAAGGAATTGGATGCAAGCAGAGTATGACTGTTTGTAAAGCAAACAGGTGTCTGCTGCTAAAAACTAAGCTCAGAATTGATTCAAGAGAGAATTGTGATGCATTTAGAAAATTAAAGAACTGATTTCTCTAACAATTTTTTTTTCTAGGGATTTACAGAATGAATGGTCTGAAATTCTGGATGCATTTTATCGACAATTCTTTATTATTTATTAAATAATATAAAGTAATTATGTAAGACTTTTAAAATGTAACCCAGTAACTTTTAAACAATAATAAACCATAAATTAACCACATTTTTATATTCAGCGAACGAGTTTAAATGCATTATTTTAGCAGCGTTGACATGACAGCACAGCATTAAATGGGAGCAAGTATACTGCATAGTAATTTATTGTCCACATGTTATATGAGTGGACTACGTGGACTATATGAGTGGGTTACGTGAGCAAAATATCTACAGAGCGGAATATTGAGCTATTCTGAACTTCGACCAAGGCGTGCGTGCAAACTAGTCGACAGTACACTTCATTAAAATTAATGGGTTTCATAACGCATTGCTTTCCGTGTCTGATGTGAAAGCAGTGTTCTCCACGCAGTGACTATGATTGGAAGGAAATTTTAAACCGCTGCTTTTTTTTTCAGCTCAAAATTTCACCCATTTTCCTCTTCGTCTCAAAAGGGCTGTTTTCGTCTGATAATTTTCCACGGCCATAAACTTAGTGCATCCATAAATTTAGCGCCACATCCAGAGTTTAACGCTTTGTTTAGTGGTAATGTAAACAAAGCATTCGCTCTAGCTGATATACTATAGCTGAGCTGATAAATGATGTGGCGTGCAGTTTCGCATATGCACTATTTATGTCATTCCTTATCAGTTCACTAGAGCAGTGTTTCTCAACCCTGTTCCTGGAGGCACACCAACAATACATATTTTGAATGTCTCCCTTATCTGACCCATAAACTTCACATTTTGGAGTGTCATCCTTTGTTCTGATGAGTTGCTGTAGGTGTGTTTGATTAGGGTGAGGTTAAAAATGTGTACTGTTGGTGTGCCTTCAGGAACAGGGATGGGAAACACTGCAGTAGAGTAACCAGTGTGACCTCTAGCAAATTTTTATCACACTGACAGGACAGAGGCTGCCAAATACTACCAAATACTCTGAGTGTGCAGCTCTGAATCTCACAAATATATACTTTTTAGTAAGCCTGGCTCTTAGAATGAGAGAGACTTAATAAAATAATAAAAAAAACACAGTGTAACAAAACCTAAAACCTTAGTTTCCAAGATGTCTACACTGCAAACCAGAGTGGTTGTCAAGAGTCTTGTTATGTTTGTGGTAATTTTCAAGTTTCGAACAGTCTGCTGTTCTTAAGCACCTTGCTAAAAATCTGAGTTTGAGTTTAAGTAAACAAGTTGTAGTTAGAGTATCCTAACAGTCGAGTTTCAGAAGCAATAAATTATTCAGCTGCGCAGTGCTGCACTCTTCATCTGGAGGAGCTTGTTGGAGTTCTCTGAGGTTATGTTTAATGCAGACGCTACAGATGCTGCGTGAACTGTGGCTAGACATTGCAGAGACACCACCATCAGCTTCTTTTTCTATGAGATCTGCCCAGTAAAGCTAAAGGGGATTTGAGGACAGTGAGCTGGTGCCTGGTGTTTGACTACCACACCTCCGACATAATAAATATTTTTTTTAGTTGTATTTTTTTAAATGCAACTATACTGTTTTTTTTTTTTATATAATTACAGTACTTTGCAACAGTTTTAGGCCAACATTAATTCTGTTGTTTTACTGATGGTAAAATGTATATATGTAAATCTTTATCACAAAACCAGCCATAAGTGTAAATGTGTTTTTTTTTTTTAAATTGAGATGACAGGGTGAACAAATTATCTTTCAGTTGATGTATGGTTTGTTAGGATAGGGGTTAGGTTAGAGTTTGAATGATTTTGGTCTGATTGTTTAAGAACAGTCAAAAGATATTGTTGGAGAGAGTCTGTTTGTCCTCTGTTTGAGCTGCATTTCTAATGATTGCAATATTGTCTGAATTTATGGAATTGTGAATGTTGAAAAGTACAGATGGGTTTTAACTAGGCATGGGGTGGTATAAGATTGTAACGGTATAATAACCTTGGATAAAAACATCATGGATTCACGGTATTGTGATTGCTGCTCTAAAATATTATTTTTAAACTTCTGGGTAAAAAAAAAAAAACACAATATATTTTATTTTGAGAAACATTTAAAATGTCTTGGAACAGTCAGGATAAATAATTCAAATGAAGCACTGACTTCTGCTGTCTTTTTTTTAATTTATTTTTTTTATTTTTAAAAATTTAATCTTCACAATTTAAAACGGCATCTTTGGATATCTTTTCTTCTGGAGATCCTGTTGTCCTAAAACAACAACAAAAAAATCTTATACATACCACAGGAACGGAATATCTCAATTTTTGGCGGTTTTAAAACCTTGACTTTTCCAAACCACGGTATACCTTAAAAATGGTTATCGTCCCATGCCTAGTTTTAAAGGACTTCATTATCATGCTGAAAATTAAAACTATTATAACTGATTCGTAATTGCAGTGAAATCCTATTTGAGGAAAGAAAACAGCTGATGAAACACAGACGGTCATGAAATGGCCTCCACAGGGTCCAGACCTGAATATTATAGAGCCTGTATCAGATCACCTGGACAGAAAGGGAAAGATAAGATACTCTAAACCTGAAGAAGAATGCTGGAAAGTGTAAAAGGAAGCCTGATATTGCACGGCACATTATTTCAGAAAATGTCAGCACAATTATAACAAAATAGTTGCCAAGGGGAGCCACATTAAATATAGACTTTTGCTTGAAGAGGAAATGTTGTGCTGTTGTTTTTTGTACATATTTTCTATATTTTCTGTTTGTTTTTATTATATTTTGTGCAAAAGTCAACAAAGCTAGTATAGAGCTTTGCACAGTACTGCATATACAGTGTTTATAAAACTCAATTGACTAAAGTCAGTGTGGCACAATTTCCAAATGAAACAGAATATCCAGTGGGAAATAATGTTGAATGAGAATTGATTTTTCTCATTTCATTGGATAACAAAAAGTAAGCTGTAAGGTTATTGGTTAATATTTCTCCCTATCCTTCATGTTTTTGCTTGTTTAAGGGTCTGTTCACGCAAACCAGCAGGGAAGGGAAAAAACAGGTCTTAGGGTGTGTTTTTCAAGTTTGAACATCTTGATACACCATTATAAAAAAAGTGCATGGATGTGCTAAAATTGTATATATGCAATATAACCTTTAAGTGGTGGAGAACGTTTTTACAATAATAAAATGATCATAATATTGTTGTAAACAGGATTCAGTTTGATTTAGTATGCATAAAGTCGGCTCAAGATGCCAATACTTTCAATATACATAACATTTATTTTTATTCACTGTTACTTATTATATGTCGATTTTTGTATAAGCATAATTTTGTGTTAATTTTTATTTTTTTTGTTATTTTGTCTCCTTTTGTGTCCTATAGGCCGAACTGCAAAGTGTTAAACCAGAAAAGCGAGATAATGAAGTAAGGGGTGAGTACATTATTCTGACAACTTCCTTTTAAAGCTTTGACCTTATCAAGCTCACTGAAGAGTTAACTGAGTAGAACCAGTAATTTTTTGTCTTCCGGATCTTCAAATAGCAGCACAATGTTATGAGTTTGACTGGGCATCAGTTGAACACTTGTCAAAACCAAGATATTTTCAGTATTGGGTGTATTAATATCTGTTAACATTTGGTTTCAGAGGTGGCATTAAAGCTTCAAACAGAAATGGAGGAGAAATGCTTACTGAGGGAACAACTCCAGACACTAGAGGTAAAAACATCACTTTTACCCTCTAAAGACGCAGGACAGCAAGAAACAGACAAAAGGACAAATGCTGGGATTAATTGTGCTGATGAGTGTGTATTTTTACCATCACTGAAGGGGACAATTTAGGAAATTCTCACCTTGCACCAGAGAAAACATTCATATCTATGATTGAGTTTTCTAGAGAGAACAAGGAAATTTTAAAACATATTCAAGAATAAATAAATTTGTAAAAATGTATATATTTTCAAGTAAATTTTTTATTTTTTGAAATTTTATCTTTTTGTGTGTTTATATGTTGTATAATTTAGGTTATTTTTATTTTATTTTATTATCTTGATGTTATTTAATACATTTTTTGTTTATACCTTTCTTAATAGTTTTTTTTTTAAATTCAAACATAAATTTGGTCTAACATACTTGTACACAACAAATGACAGTATAAGATACTAGTGGTGTAAAGGATTCCAAATCTCATAGTTCGGATCACATTATTGTTTTTTAGTCACGGATTGGACTATTTTTTTGGATTAGCCAAAAAGTGGAGGAGACAAATGAAAATTGCTTTCCATTTATTACGAAAACGGTACTGCAAAAAACTTTTAGTTTTAACACATAAAGCTTAGAACCTGTAATTTTGTTAAGAATAAAATGAAGAAATAATCAGCTGAATAAAAATAGTCAAATGTTCAGTACTGTCTAAAAATTTACTGTTACTACTACTGTTGCTGATAACGCTAAATGTATAAATCTAACATTATAATTTGTACAACCCATATTTATTTTTTGCCTCATTTTCAATAAATAATTTAGTTATTCACTCATAAAACTTCGTTTCATTGCTAGATGATCATTTTTGAAGATTTATATCTTTTTGAAGGCTGGTTGTCGCCACCTATTGATTAAATAATGTAGTTGCTGCCAACAATTTTCATTTTTGAGCATCAAGTTAAATGCATATGATGGTAATTTTAATCTTTACCATATATATATATATATATATATATATATATATATATATATATATATATATATATATATATATATATATATATATATATATATATATATATATATAAAATCTCTATCTATCGAGAGAGAGTGTGAGAGAGAGTACTAGATTTTTTCTTTGTGCATATTTTGTTCTGTACTAATTTTGCTATCTCAAAATCAGTAATGCCTATATTATTTTATTTCTTTATTTTTTTTTATTATATTATTTAAAAAATGTTATATTAATCTGCCTACAGTTCTTTTTAATGGTCAGATTGTGTGATATGTTGTTATTTCATTTATCCATATTTCTGTACTAATACTAAAACACTTCTCTTTATGACTCAAGTTAGTAACATTATGCACACTCCTTTGCAAAAAGTCAGTTAAGGGGTGTGTTAAATGGATGTTGTTTTTTTATTTTCAGATTTGCAAGCAGGCAGAAATTACAAAAATGCAAGAAGAAATTGCTAAAGTAAGCGTCACATGTCCATTTCAGTTTGTATTTGTGCTCACAAATAAACATGCCAGTGTTGATGTTGATATTAATAATTTTTTTCTTTTTTTTTTTATTAGTTGACTGATAAGTTAAAGAAAAAACAAGAAAGGTAAGTGATAGTTGTTTTGATGATACAATACGTTTAGCTCTTATCAATTTTTACCTGCAGTGATTTTTTTATTTTTATTTAAAAAATGCAATTTTTGCAAATAATGTGAAACATCCTTGATCCAAAAATCACCCAATAAATACAGACATTTTCTATTTACAGCTATTAAAATATTTGGGTTGTTTTACATATTTTTTTTCTCTAGAACTCTTAACGTTTTTTTGAATAATGCATTGCAAAAATTTTGAAAATGTTTAAACAACCTTTACAATTATTTATTAAGTGGTATAACAGTTAAAAAATGTTGTAAGATTTGTGTTTGGGTTATTTTGGACTACAATATGTAAGTTGAAAGGTAAAAAAAAAAACATTTTATAGAAAAATATGTAGACTTTACCCTATATCTGACACTTTTGGGCTGATTTTTGTGTGTGATGGATGGATGGATGCAAAGAGATAGATAGATAGATAGATAGATAGATAGATAGATAGATAGATAGATAGATAGATAGATAGATAGATAGATAGATAGATAGATAGATAGATAGATAGATGATTTTATTTTTTAAAAAGTTGCATTTCTTAAATTATGACTTTTATTAAATAATAGCATTTCAGAATATGAAAACATACTGATTTTGAGTGCATCATGAGAGTTAAAAAGAGTTTTTGCATCCATGGTCCAAAATCACCTAATAAATACGGAGACATTTTCTATTTACAACTCTTAAATGTTTTTAAGGTTGATTTACATATTTCTTTTTCCTAGAACTATAAATGTATTTTTGAATAACGCATTGCAAAAATTTTGCAAATGCTTTAACAACCTTTACAGTTATTTATTAATTGGTATAACAGTTTAAAATGTTTTAAGATTTGTGTATGAGTTATTTTGGACTACAATATGTACTGTAAGTTAAAAGGAAAAAAAAAACTTTACCCTATATCTCACACACTTCTGGGGCTGAATTTCGTGTGAGATGGATGGATGGATAGATTATTTTAATTTGAAAAAGGTACATTTCTTAAACTATGACTGCTTTATAAAATAATAGCATTTCAGAATAGGAAAACAGGATACTGATTTTGAATGCATCATGAGAATTAAAGATATGTTTTTGCATTCTAACATGACAACTGATGTGATTTAGTGATCTCAGACTAGCAAAGCAATCCATTATATGAATGCATCTGTCATCTGTGGTTCATTTAATGCTTGTGAAAAAGTTTCTAGTCATAGAAAGCTGAATAGTATTTAACTGGTAATTTTGATATCAGTATGTCTTTGTTAAATAAAAGTGCTTCTATCAGGCTGCTGATTGAACTGAATTCTTATGCGAGTTTTTAAAGCAATATTCTTTTTTTTTTTTTTTTTATTGGTCAAACTTTTTTTTAATGAGGGGAGATGACTGAGTGCACCTTTTAAACCTGCGTAAATCTGCAACTAGCAATGATTAATTGAGCGAGACAGTGATGGAGGGATTTTACATGAAACTTGCTGAAATATGGAGGAATGAAAGTTAACGACAGTATTAATGGATGATGTTCCATTTGAACACATTACCACTTCAGGGACAAGATAAATGACTCTCAGTCCTCCGTTTAACTTGAGTTTACAGTACACTTTTCTTTAGTATAGTAGCCCTGTATAAATGGTAATGCACCATTCTTGATTTTTCGTTAAATTAAATTAATCTTTATTGCTATGCAGATCGTTTAAATTGCTGATTTATTTATTTATTTATTTATTTTACAAGCTGATTGAGATACAGATTTTTGCATTTATTTTATCCCCCCTTTTTTAATTAAATTGTGTTTTTGTGTAATTTCCCAGTAGTGGGTTGTGGCTGGAAGGACATCCGTTGCATAATACATATGCCAGAATAGTTGGCGGTTCATTCTGCTGTGGCGCTCCCTGATAAATAAGGGTCTAAGCTGAAGGAAAATGAATGTATTGTGTAATTTCAGAATATAAATTAGGAATATAACGATTTGACTTAAGCTTTGGTGAAATATGCTACATAATGCATATACTGTATTTCATAGGCACCCATTCAGGTTTTTAAAATAATCCAAAATTATTGAAATCAACAGATGCATACATGGATTGACTGGAGCCCAAGTAAACTAAGATTAGATATACAGCAGGGAAAATAAGTATTGAACACATCATGTTTTTTCCTAATATTTATAAAGGAACTGTTGACACGGAATTGAACCAAAGCCATACAAACATAAAAATAAAACAAAACAAAAAAAATCTGACAAATTAGTTTAGTGTATTAACAATGAAATGACACCAGGAGAAAGTCCTGAGCTACTAAAATGTATTTAATACTTTTTATAAAAGGCTTTTTTGCTGGTGGCAGCTTAAAGATGTCTTTCATATAGAGAATGAAGTCACATGAATTGCTCGGGTGTTTTCACAGACTTTAGTGTAAGAATCTTGATGGTTTTGTGGGTCTCGTCTATCAAATCTGATCTTTATTTTGTATTTTCAATTGGATTCGAGTCAGGTAATTGGCTGGGCCATTCCACAGCTTGATTTTCTGTCTCTGAAAGCATTTGATAGTGTCCTTGACTGTGTTTTAGATTATTGTCTTGCTTAAATGTCCACCCTGGTTTCATCATCATACTCCTGCTAATCTAGATGTTGGACTGAAGCAGCTTATATTAAGTTACACTGACGAAGAGCAGAGGGTTGCTGAAGAACTACTGAGAGATTTCAGCTGCTGTCTGGGCTGAAACAGCCGCTGTCTTTTTCCTAGTGTCGTTTCATTTCATTACACATAACTTAATTTGTAAACTAATTAGTTTTGTTATCTTTGCTTGTATATTTCTTGCTTGTTACCAACATCCGGTGAAAATTTGAAGTCAAAAACACTTTTAGAAACATGTTTTCTGAGAAAAATGGTAACGTGTTCAATACTTATTTTCCCCACTGTATGATTTTGACATTTGAAGTGACATGCATCGAGTCCTTTTATTTATTTAAACTTTTTGAAACGTTTAAAAACTTCAAGTGATCACCTAAACATGAGTCATAACGAACACTGCCCACATTCTTATTATGCAAATTCAAATTCTGCCCAAACTGCCTGTTTTTTGCTCCCCATGGGAGTTCAGTCATTCCCATGTGATGCATGAGCTATTAGTACAGTACAGTGTGTCTGTATGTAGATCTCTGCTGCAGCTCAGTTTTCTGTTAACATGCTGTTTACACACTTTGTACTGCACGCACGCACGCACGCACGCACGCACACACACACACGTATACACATACAAACAAATATAAACACAAAAACAAGCTCTCGCATACACTGATACAAAACCGAACACACACAAACTCGCACAAAAACAAACATGCACACACAAACAGATACACCCACACAAGCACAAAAAAGCAACATGTATACACAAACAGATATACACACAAACACGCACACACAAACAATCATACAAGCAGAAATACACACATAAACACACGCACACACGTAAACAAACAGATACACACAAAAACAAACATAAACACACACAAAAATAAACATACAAACACAAACAGGCACACACATACTCGCACAAGCACACACAAATAACAAACATACACACTAAAGCAAACTCCCACAAAAAGAAACGCACACAGAAACATTGTGGCTGCCTGCACATTTGGAGCAAAAAAATTATCCTGCGCGACAGTCACTATGTCCGAGTAATGAGTCTAAACGTGAACGTGTTTAGCCGGCACCGGTTGTAGATGCTGGATCAGCACACACTGCACTGACTCCTGTCCCTGCTCAGGAGACGCTGCCTGTTATTTATCACTGCTGTGTGCGGCTTTTTTTAGGGCCATTAAGGATTCAAGTCTCTTTATTCTCTTATAGCTTCCAGCGGCTACAAGTCGAGAAGGAAGTACTTTACAATGACAGCAGGTGAGAGAGACAAATCCAATAGAGCAGCTCAGCAGGGACTGTCCGTGTGTGTGTTTTTAAAGCATAGTTCTAGAAATGTATGATTTATTTATTTATTTATTTATTTATTTATTTATTTATTTATTTATTCATTCATTCATTCATTTATTTATTGGGCACATTTTATTTAATGTACAATTCTCACTAATTCGCTGCTTATTAATATGAAGTATTTTTGCTTTTTTTTTTAAACTACCTATTTAAAATGAGCTGAAACAAGTTTTTTTTTAAAGAACAACTTTGTTTTATGTTAAATCAACTTAAATTTGTAAAAACAATTAGGTTAATTTAATGGCTTTATGTTGGGTCAACATTAAGGAATTGTGGAACCCAGCATTTTTTTCCCAGTGTAGTGGTTGGTTAAATTAGGGATGTAGAATAAGATAATACTTTCTCATAGGGCTGCACAATATTTGGAAAAATAAACCTGACATTGTAATATTTTGTTATTCTGTGACGTATTGAGATATGAATATAACTTCACAAAAGATGACCTTAATAGTTCTACTTGGAAGGAATGTAAACGTCTGCATAAAACGATCAATTTGCAAGCACAGATGAATACAGCAGAACCAAAATTGACTGCTCGTTAACGCAAATATCTAATCAGCCAATCCCATGGCATCAACTTAATGCATTTAGACATGTAGACAATGTCAAGACGATCTGCTGTAGTTCAAACTGAGCATCAGAATGGGGAAGAAAGGTGATTTAAGTGACTTTGAACGTGGCATGGTTGTTGGTGCCAACAGGCTGGTTTAAGTATTTCAAAAACTGCTGATCTACTGGGATTTTCACACACAACCATCTCGAGGGTTTGCAGAGAATGGTCTGAAAAAGAGAAAATATCCAGTGAGCGGCAGTTCTGTGGGCGCAAATGCCTTGTTGATGCCAGAGGTCAGAGGAGAATGGCCAGACTGGTTCGAGCTGATAGAAAGGCAACAGTAACTCAAATAAGCACTCGTTACAACCGAGGTATGCAGAAGAGCATCTCTGAACGTACAACACATCCAACCTTGAGGCAGATGGGCTACAGCAGCAGAAGACCACACCGGATGCCACTCCTCTCAGCTAAGAACAAGAAACTGAGGCTACAATTCGCACAGGCTCACCAAAATTGCATAAAAGAAGACTGGAAAAATGCTCTGATGAGTCTCAATTTACGGTAGGGTCAGAATTTGACGTTAACAACATAAAAAACATGGGTCCATCCTGCCTTGTATCAATGGTTCAGGCTGGTGGTGGACTTTCTTGGCACACTTTGGGCCCATTAGTACCAATTGAGCATTGTGTCAATGCCACAGCCAACCTGAATATTTTTGCTGACCAAGTCCATCTTCTGATGGCGACTTCCAGCAGGATTGTGCGCCATGTCATAAAGCGCCAATCATCTCCAACTGGTTTCTTGAACATGACACTGAGTTCACTGTACTCAAATGGCCTCCACCGATCTCAATCCAAAGTAGCACCTTTGGGATGTGGTGAAACGAGAGATTCCCATCATGGATGTGCAGCCGACAAATCTGCTGCACTGTGTGATGCTATCATGTCAATATGGACCAAAATCTGAGGAATATTTCCAGTAACTTGCTGAATCTATGCCACAAAGGATTAAGGCAGTTCTGAAAGCAAAAGGGAGTTCAACCCAATACTAGTAAGGTGTACCTAATAAAGTGGCCATTGAGGATATATTGTTTTAAAGTTTACTGTCTAACAGCATTTAAGAACATAAATTCAACATTAATCAAATAACACTGTATGGTCTTCATTGTATAAATAAATAAATACAATTTAATCTTTGTTAAATCTCCAAACTTTAGATTTTTGGGGCTTTAAGTTCACTTGATATCTTGAAAATATTTCACTCTATTAAGGTAAAATTTTACAAAGACTCCACAAATCACGTTCTGAAATGTGATCCTGGTCATTATAATCACAACTCAACATTGCAGATCCTGCGATGTGGCTATTTCAGATTCGTACATTGCGACATCGATGCTGAAATGATATATTGTGCAGCCCTACTTTATAAGTACTAATAAACAGCAAATATCTTAATGGTAGGCAGGTAATAGCCAGTAGTTTATTGTGTGCTTAAACTAAGTTGTCACCATTTTTTTACTTAACTGGAAACAATAGGAAAATGTTTGAGACTAAGAATGTTTTTAATGAGAGAACAATATTTGCTGCAAAAAAGAGAAAGAAGTGTGATACAATGTGGGCATATTTAAAGGGATAGTTCACTCAATTTTAATTTACCCTCAATTTACTAATCTTCAAGTGGTTCCAAACCTTTATGAGTTTCTTCCGTTGAACACAAAAGTAGATATTTTGAAGAAAGTTGAAAACCTGTAACCATTGACTTTTATAGCAGAAAAAAATACTATGTAAGTCAATGGTTACAGGTTTTCATCTTTCGTCAGAATATCGTCTTTTGTGTTCAGCAGAAGAACGAAAGACCAACAGGTTTGGAATGAGAGAAGGATGAGTAAATAATGACAGAATTTTCCAGTTTTGGGTGAACTATTCCTTTAAATGTTAAAGATTTGACATCAGTTTCCTTCATTTTGACATTTAACATGTATTTAATTGTCCATGGCTATCTTATCATTTATTTTAGGTGCATTTAGGTGTAATTTTGTCTCAATTCCTCATTCATTTCCAACCTTTTTGCTAAATTTTTATTTATTTATTTATTTTATTTTTATTTATTTTTTGATATTCATTTTGCATTGCTTGGATGTAGACCATGCAGCGCATTAGTCATTTCAAACTACTGGTAGCCTACCATGTATTTTCTTTCTACAGGACTAAAATTGATGAGATCCAACAGAGGAAAGAGGAGGAGCTCAAATCCATAAACCTTCGTGTGCAGAAACTGCAGACGGATTTAATAGCTGCAAACCAGGTGAGATCCGCTCAGGCCCGCCCAGCCTAAATCTGCGGTACTAAACCCCATTTGTTGAACATCTCAGAATGCAATCGATGGACGGCCTCTGAGGGAGTATGATGATAAACATTTGCAAACCCTTGGGAGTGGACTAAAGACTGCAGTCAGTGCTTCAGGATCAGACTCTGGCACTGAGGCACATCTGCAGAGATTAATGGAGCGTAGACGCACTGCTGCATCCATCACTGTCATGCTAAAAATGCATTGAATCTTCCTGCTTGACAGTTTGTGTGTGTGTGTGATTTCAGAATGTGGGCGAGCTTAAGGAGCAGTTGCAGAGTAAACAGAAAGAGCATGAGATGGCCATCCATGCACTCAAAGATCAGGTAGCCGTGTCTTCCTTCATCTGAATTATGTGACCGCCACATCCAGATTACTTTTTAAACGCATTCAGATGCTACCAGCAGTGTTGGGGAAAGTTACTTTTGGATGTAATGCATTGCAATATTGAGTTATTCCTCAAAAAAGTAATTAGTTGCGTTACTTTTTATGGTAAGTAATGCGTAACTAAAAGTAACTATTTGCGTACGTATTTTTATATATATGTAATGCATTACATTACTTTTGAGTTATTTTGCATTACTTTTTCTTACCTGGCTGAGGCTTGATCTTTTTCATAACTTGCAGGTTTTTTAAATTAATATTATTATTATTAATTTAGGAGCTCTGCAATACCAACGCACTGTATAATCGTCATTTACTTTTTTAAAAACGCATCAAAAAATAATAATTTAGGATAATTTTAGAACTTCCTGACCCCAGAGCTATATGTGTTATATATACAGATTATTAAAAGTTAAAACAACACGTTTGCTTTTTTGTACTTTTTGTGTTATTAGTTGAGTAAAATCACTGTCCTTTCAGGCAATCCCCTGTTCCTTTCATTCGATGCGTTCAAAACAAAGAGAATACTTCCATCACAAATATGTAGAGCTCTGGCCTGCCGTTTACATTTCTGCAGAGATTGCATTCCCTTAGTACATGATTCAATGTGACCACTTTAGTTTTAATTCAGCAATTATTTTTTTTAAGCAAATTAAACTAAAAAGTAACTGGCATTGCATTAAAAAAAGTAACTCAAATAATATTGCTTAATTTTATTAGGTAATGCATTACTTCACTTGTTACTTAGAAAATTCGTATTATTATTACTCATGTTAATGAAATACCCTCAACACTGGCTACCAGTATTTTGCTTTTGATTTTTTTCACTTCACTCTTTCCAGAGAATGATAAATGAATCTGATGGGGAAAAAAACAACTTTGTGAAATAAACATTACTTTCTTAACCAGGTAACAGTCATTTAAACATGCAGTGGTCATATGTAGGGTCAGACAGAATCTGCAAACGTTTTTTTGATATTTCTGCAGAGATTTTTGTAAAAACATTTGCGGATTTATGCTGAATTATTTTCTTATTTAGTATTGTAACTAAAAACCTAATATATGAAATAAAAAATAATAGCTTTTTAACTTTTGTTTAATGTTTACAATGCAAATCCATCTAGATCCACTTATTTGGTAAACAAAGCAAGTCTATCATGTTATAGATCTACTAAAAGACAGAAAATGTTACTTTACAAACTATATTGTAAATAAATCAAATGAACACTTCCATGTTAGTCAATATTATTACTGAAATTAATTTAAAAAGTAAATAAATATAAATTTACACATATTTACAGAAGTAAATAAATAGACTCAATGATGGGCCAAAAATGTGCGGAAATCTGCAGATTTCTGCGCGCGCAGATTCCGTGTGGGCCTAGTCATATGATAGAAATTTTTGGGGTGTACTCTCACTCGGCACGGTTGCATTGAGCCATTGAGCCGAAGCACGGTTGTCCTCATCCCCTCTCCCCCGACAGCCTGCAATCACACTGCATCTTACCTACCGAACCTGAGCACGTCGTCTTCATCGACTTGCGTCATCGACTGTTCAGTTTAACAGGAAGAGAAGCGCTCAGCTCAGTAGACATTGCTTTAGTTATATCGTTTTAGTCGTTTGGGATGCAGTGACGCAGTCAAATATTTTGCCGAACAGATCCACCACTTTTGACGCTCATAAATGTTCATAAAGTCCTCGTGCTGCAGGTATTAGGAGGTTTGCTGAAGGTGCAGCTGATGTGCAGCGAAGATTTTTCATCTTTAATAAACTATGACAGTTCACTTTCCTTGAAACATAAGACTGATTAATAAATCCAAATGAAACAGTCACTTAAAGTGAAGTTTCGTGCTCAGGCGCACTTAGCACTCACACTACAAGCATACCACACCAAAGCCTAACCGAACCGCATTCTGGCACACCTCTTTCAACCGGGCCAGGGCCGGCCAACTGAACCGCACCTGGATACGATTTGAAGCACTCACACTTGTCAAGCGACAATATGTACATAAAATATATATATATTTTTATATATATAATAAGGATGTAACGATACACCTATTCATATTGAACCGTTCGATACGAGACTTTCGGTTCAGTACAAATTACAAACCGAACGATTCAGACTAATACCTAAAAAGATACAAAATATAATGTTTTCAGTGCAACAACACTCAACAAGGCATCCCAAATGACGTGACATGCTGCCTTCCCCGCCCACCCCCAAACAAACACTACTCCAGTCAGGCACACGCTGCACTAGCTCGCAAAATGGCTAGTAACGTTAATGTAATCCTCCTAAAACAAACAGCGGGTCTGGCGTTTGGGAGCACTTTGGTTTCCCTGTAAGTTATGAGGGTGATGGCAAGAGAGTGGTGGAAAAAAACAATAACATCTGCTATGAGAGTAAGCTATTTTAGCGGTAATATTTGTGCATGTCAACTCGCGCAATTACGCGCACTAAATGCAACTATCCCCGCAGCTTTCAGACATGCAATTCCTACAGATTCAAACAGGGCAAAACAAATCACCGAGGCGTTCAGTACATTTATCGCTGTCTCAAAATTGCCCTGATGGCGTGCGACCAGTTTTCACAGCAAAATGTTCACCACATGCGTGGAATTAGGAGGAATTCACGCATTAAGCATCTTTGCACCTAAACACCAAACACCGTCGTCATGTCAACGTGCTGCAGTAAACAAACCCTGCAATGCTTGCCCCGCCTTCAAGCTCTTCTTATTGGCCCACTGTGCTAGAACAGAATGCGAATAGATTGGTTAATACCAGCTGTCAATCACTCAGTTTCGATGACAGAGAGGTACAGTCGCAAAAACTTAAAGGTCTGGTTACAAGAGAAGATTAACAATACTGACAGATTTAGTTTTAGAAACCACCTAAAGTTACTATTAATGGCACATCTGATCAGTAATCATGTGCTGAATGTCAATCCAGCCTTAATAAAAGACTTCCAGTGTTTAAAGTTGGCTGTGAAAATCACTAAAGCATTCACCGTAAAGCCGGTGGGACGGAGTTTTCAGGTAACTGTGTTTGCCACTGAATCTACACATTTTAAGCACGAGATCTTATGTTATTTAATCCTTCATTGAATCATCATGATACTGTCAGTCGTGCGACTGATACCGCGCTCACCATCGCTAAATAGCATGCATTCACTGAGATGAAACGAATTTTGCAGCTCATGAAAAGACCGTTACTGCTATTAAGATGACGTATGCAAATAATAAGTTGTATGTCAATATCATCTGTGCAATATCAGACACCACCTGTGAGAACAGCAGTTAATATTGTTAATTCTGTTCATCTCATTCACGTCAAGCAGTGCGTGCAGGGCAGATGAGCGCATGCAGATTTTTGTTTATTTGTTAGTTGTGATTAGAGTGTTAATATGTCATAGAATCTGTTAATATAAAACATGTAGTAACGGTGCTCATAATTTTTGGTGGGTGCAACTAAATTTTGTCTGGTGCTTCAAAATTTTTGAAGTTAGACGCACCAGTGCTACCAAGAAAAAAAGGTTAATTTTGAGCCCTGTGAGACTTTAATTGGTAGTGTAAATATCAGCTTTTAAGAAAATGTTAAATATAATAGAGCCCCGTTACATTATTCCTTCATATATGAAGAAAAGTTGGACACTCATCTTTCTGAAAATAAAAAATTACTTAAAAATTGGTTGAAACTGAGTTCCATATAAAAACTAAATTGTTCTTTTCTTTTTATTTGTTTAACTACTACAATATTACATAGATTTTTTTATAAGCAGCTTTTTGGTTTTAAGTATAAAGAAGGATTTGTTTTATTTAATGCTAAGCAGAAACCCCAGATGTACAGCTCTATCACTGTTTAAAGTAAAAGAAAAAAAAAACAAGATCATGCTTTTATGATGTTACTTTTAATACATTCAAAAAATTAAAATCAGAGAAATCCTCTGGCTTTTTTCTTTTTTTGCTGTATCGAAAACAGCAATCTATTGGTTTTTTCTCAATGCAGCATTTTCTAGACATGTGAATGTGAGTCTCTTTCAGACCCTTGGTTCAACTGCATTGTTTGAGGGTCTAAGTAGTTCATCTGCAGCCAATGAATAATATAGACTGACATTATTTTGGTTTATGAAGTTTCAGGCATCAGTTCAGAAAGATAATACCCATAAAGCATAAAAAGGGCACATTAAATATAGTATAAACTGCAGATTGTGCTAGTAGTCCAATCTAAACATCGCTAAAGGCATTAATAGAAGTACGTAGAAGATTGATTGTGAGTTCAAATGTTCCTTTTGCATTTCTTTTAATGTTTATTCCATCACAGATGGTCATTAGTGCATCTCCAGAGAATTAATCTGCAATTTCCGCATCTGCTGGCTCACTGTTTACTAACAGGCTTATAAATGAAAGAAAGCAGACAGTTAATTTGCATAAATTGAGTGAGATTTTAATGATAATAGGGCCTACAGATTCAATTAAATAAACCGTAAAAAGGCTCATGCGGGTATTGTTATCAGTGTGAAACACAATTACGATTTTATTGTTTTGCTGTAAAAAAAAATCAAATAATTGTAAATTGGTCTTTTTTTTAATGGCAGGATTCTGGTTTATGATTATTTACTTGTTTTTGTTTGCAGCTTTGCTTGGAAAGCTCTTTTCAGTCCTAAAGTTAATTAGTCTGTTAGTTCAACCTGAAAGGAAAGTTCAGTTTGAATGTATTTACTAATATTTAATTCCAAAGCTTTGTTTGAATGTTTGACTTACTTTAAGCATCAACAGAAGCAGTTTAGCAGAATTTGCTGTACAGTTTTCTCTCTCTCTCTTTATATATATATTTATACATATAAACGAATGATGATAACAGATAATCTGTTATGATATGGTAATCAGTGTTGGGCATGTTCCTTTAAAAGTGTAATTAGTTACTAGTTACTTCTCAGAAATAATAACAGTTACTTAATTATAAAAATAACTAATAACCAGGGAAAGTAACTATTGTGTTACTTAAAAAAAAAAACTAATCCTCAAATGACTATAAAATAAATAAACCATTGTACACTAATCTAGAATTTTCATATTGTTGTGGGACAATGTGAGAGATAACAGCAACATGTCCTCAACTATAAACCTCCTTCGGTAGCAGAGCTCACGTTATCACCTGTGTTCTTAGCCACTTATTTTGTGGCGGCATGTGATGACCTAAAGTGCTTTATCAAATTAGAATTACTTGTCACTGACGCAGAGGGACTCTTTTATATCTTTTACACTTGTATTTCCAGTTTTTAAAAGCTACCTTTGAACTTTTTGGATTTGCCATCGTTCTGACTCCTGGTCGTTGGTGTGTGCGATTGGCTGTGCGTGTGCTTGATGGAAATGTACTCTATCTAAGCCGATCATTACGTTCTCAGTTACACCACGTTCACAGACACACCAATCATCGTCACTGGTTGGTTATGTGTTCCGCCCCACTTCACCTAAAATGTATTCATTGTTGTAGCTACTAAATCATATTAACAGGAACAGAAGTGAACCGATTCAGATGTGCGTTCGAACTGAAGCGTTAGAAAACGTGCAATAGGCTACTGTAAATGGCACAAATTCTACACAGTTTTGCAACCTTAAAGAGCTCGACAGACTATTTAAATAAGATGGTCTAATGTTGCACAAACGTGGGCATTTTAGTGACTTTTCCACATGTAACGTTATTTATTGTAGAAAACCTTTAATGACGATACTTCTGTTGACAAACTACAGTGGCATTGTCAGTATTTTGGAGCTATAGTATTGTGATACTACCATAGTACGGGTAAACCATGCAACTCTAATAGACAGAGGCCAGTGAGCAAATTTGGCCAGGATGTCTACACTTTCTCGAAGGACATCCTGGGATTTTTAACGACCACATAGAGTAAGGACCTCGGTTTAACGTCTCATCAGAAAGACGGCGCTTACTGAGCAGTATAGTGTCCCCTTCACTATACTGGGGTGTTAGGACCCACACAGACTGCAGGTTAAGCACCCTCTGCTGGTCTCACTAACACCACTTCTGGCAGCAACCTAGCTTTCCCAAAGTGGTCTCCCATGCTGGTACTGACCAGTCGCAGCTCTGCTTGGCATCAGTGGGCGACTATGTGAGAGTTGCAGAGAGCTCGTTGCCGGCTATGCAATATGATGTAAGCGGGTTGTCAAAAAATCAGATACAGTTACAAAATCAAAATTGACCAACAAGATCTATAGTGTAAATGCAGCTAGATGTGTTAAAATATGAAATCAGAAGAACTGAAATCTAGTTTGTAATCCATTTTCCACTTTCATTGCACATTTAAAACTATATTACACACCAGTCATGTTTGGAGCAGTATGAGGTTGATTAAACTGTGCTGGATATAATTTTTTGGCTGAACCATCCCTTTAATATGAACCAGGAGAGCTCTTTACTGTGACCCAGCGCTCCCTTTCTGCTGATAGCGAACTCTTTGGGCTTAAGTAGAAGTTTCTAGAAGTTTATAATTACCCAGAGAGCAGCCTGTTTAATTGAGCGTTTATGGATGGTGGTGCTCTGGATCGGCTGAGTAATTAAGGATTAGCGGGGCTCAGTGCAGGTGACTTAGGGCCACACAGGCTTCGCACGGGGCCCCTGAGGGAAGGGCCGCTTTCTATGGCCCTTTTTCTATACTGCAGGTCCTGCCATCACAAAAGTCTTTCAGTTTCTCTGTGAGGTCAGAAATCTTAATTAAAGCGCTGCCTCTAATGAGCAGCAGGCAGATAAGATGAAGAGTCTGCTTGTTCTGTTTTCTGTTCTTGACTGGGTCTGTTCTGTTCGACCTGGAGTTTCTAACTCTGCCTGTTTTCTTCTCTCTTCTTTTCTCTTGTTTTGGGCTTCCTTTTGTTTCCTCTGTCTTTCTCATTCACTCTCTCTGGGTTCATTCTGACTGTGTTCATCTGCTGCATTGCTTGTACTACAATCACTCAATGCTGCTGGACGTGTCTTCATTTATCCCTCACATCCTTTACTTCTGTTCTGTTTCTGATTGCCGCCCATTCTTTCTCTTCATTTTTTTTCTTTTAATTTCCTCTCTTCTTTTTCACTCTTTTTCTTTGTTTAAATTTTCTCTGTTGTTTTCTCTTTTTCACTCTTTTCTTTTGTTCAATTGTTTGACATTTTTCTTATTTCTCCTTTCTTCTTTATTTGATCTTTTTAACTCTTTTCTTTTGTTCTATTTGACATTTTTCTATTTTCTCTTTTCTCTTATTTTCTTTTCTTTTCACTCTTTCTTTTCATTTTATCTGTTCTTTATCTCTTTTTTCCATGTTTTTTTTTCTTTTAATTTTCTGTTTTCTCTTCACTCTTTTCTTTTGTTCAATTGTTTTGCATTTTTGGTAATTTTCATATCTCTCTTTTCATTTTTTTTCTCTTGTTTTTCACTGCTCTTTCGTTCAATTGTTTAACAAATTGTCGTCTTTTTCTACTATTATTTTTTGTTCTTTTTCACTCTGTTTAATTGTTTTACATTTTTCGTATTTTTCTGCTTTCCTTTCTCTGTTCTTTTTCTTTTCACTTTTCTCTTTAAATTTTTTTGTTCTCTTTTTTTACTCTTTTCTTTTGTTCAATTTTTACATTTACTTTTTGTACTTCTCTTCTTTTAATTTCTCTCTTCTTTTTCGCTCTTTTCTTTGTTTTAATTTTCTGTTCTTTTTCTCTTCCCTTTCACTCTTCTTTTGTTTGTGACTTTTTTCTTTCTCTTTTTTTCTTTTCTTTTTTCACTCTTTCTTCTTTTTCACTCTTTTCTTTTGTTCAATTGTTTGACATTTTTCTGCTTTTTACTTTCTCTTTTTATTTTCTCTGTTCTTTTTCTCTTTTCACCCTTTTTTCTTAATTTGACATTTTTCTTTTGACTTTTGTCTTTGAATGTTCTGTATTTCTCTTTGCTTTTAATTTTCTCTCCTTTTGTTTGACTTTTTTGTATTTGTCTTTTTTCTTATTTTCTATCTTCTTTCTCACTCTCTTCATTTTCTTTGGTGTTCTCCTCTACTCTTTTCTTTTGTTCAATTTTTTGACATTTTTCATTTTTACTCTTGTTTTGTTCATATTCTCATTTTCCTCTATTTGTTTTTTTCTTTTGCTTTCTGGCTTTTATTATATATTTGTTAATTTTTTTCACTTTTTATTTCTCATATTAATATACAATCTTAAATTATTTTTATGTTTTTATGGTAAATGTAATTTTTTGTTAATGTTTTTGATTTGTTTCATTCTTTTATTCTGTATTTGTGCTTTTGTTTGATTAAAAACTTTTCTTGTTCTTGTCTCCTTTTGCTGTTTTTTTTTCATTGAAAATTGTTCATTTTTCTTAATTGCATTAATTTATTTAATATTTTAAATGTTGTGTTTTTTTTATTTTCTTCATTCTAATTTTCCTTTTGTTTTTTTATTTTTCCTAATTTCTTTTCCTAATTTTTAAATCCTAATGCTTCGGCTGCATGCTTATTTTTTCTTTCGTGCAATCTTTTATTTGTTCTGTATTCTTTCGTTCTTTCATTTGGTGTTGCTTTTCTCTCTTTGTTGGCTGTTTTCTCTCTGTCTGGTGTTGTGTGTGTGGCGGAGCTGCAGGTCGCGTGTCAAAGCGCGGTCAGTCAGGAGCAGGTGGAGGGCATGCTGAGTGAGAACGATGCTCTCAGGACAAATCTAGCAGCTCTAGAACAGGTACCAGATCCTAATACAGCATTACAGACTTCATCAAGCCCAGTTCAACCACTGCATCATCTTTACCTGGTCACCATGTCTGATTTAACACACAAGTGCTTGGTAGAGTTAACTGTCAATACACACAAATACTAACACCACTATTATCTACTAAACCAGGGGTGCCCAAACTTGTTCCTGGAGGGCTGGTGTACTGCAGAGTTTAGTTCCAACACCAATAAGACACAGCTGAACTAATCATATACTATACTAGAAACTTCCGTGCAGGTGTGTTGAAGGAAGTTGGAGCTAAACTATGCAGGACACCGGCCCTCCAGGACAAAGTTTGAACACCCTGTGCTAAACGGTCTTGAACTAAATGAGAAAATCACTCTATTTACAACATGTTGGTTTTTCATTTTCATTAATTTCTTCTCTCGAATTTTAAGTCTCATAACTTCTTGACAGTATGAGATGCATATAGATTTATAAGGATGCCATTGTGTTAGTAATGGAACAATGCTTTAAGTTTTATTTTAAGATCCTAATATTGAACATAAAAGTAAGATATTTAATAACAAAAAAGTTAAGATGACAAATATTTTATGTTGCTTTAACTTATTTTAATTAGTTAATCAAGTTTAAACTAGGTTTTTTTAAGTTATACAAAGTTGAAATTAATATTTTCAGTTTGTTTGACTTGTGTAAGTTGAGATGACTAGAAAAGATCATTTGATTCAGCTAAACAATTTAGGCAGCAACTTTTTCAGTGTATTTATTAATTTATTTCAGGTTCTTTCGCAGTAACTTTTTTGGAGATATATACACTCGCCGGCCACTTTATTAGGTACACCTGTCTAACTGCTCGTTAACGCAAATTCCAATCAGCCAATCACATGGCAGCAACTCAATGTATTTAGGCATGCAGACATGGCCAGGACGATCTGCTGCAGTTCAAACCCAGCATCAGAATGGGAAAGAAAGGTGATTTAAGTGACTTATAACGTGGCATGGTTGCTGGTGCCAGACGGGCTGGTCTGAGTACTTCAGAAACTGCTGATCTACTGGGATTTTCACACACAACCATCTTTAGGGTTTACAGAGAATGGTCCAAAAAAGAGAAAATACTCGGTGAGCGGCAGTTCTGTGGGCGCAAATGCCTTGCTGATGCCAGAGGTCTAAGGAGAATGGCCAGACTGGTTCGAGTTGATAGAAAGGCAACAGGTACTCAAATAATCACTTGTTACAACCGAGGTATGCAGAAGAGCATCTCTGAATACACAACACTTCCAACCTTGAGGCAGATGGGCTACAGCTGCAGAAGACCACACCGGGTGCCACTCCTGTCAGCTAAGAACAGGAAACTGAGGCTAAAATTTGCACAGGTTCACCAAAATTAGACAATTGAATATTAGAAAAACGTTGCTTGGTCTGATGAGTCTCGATTTCTGCTGCGACATTCGGATGGTAGGGTCAGAATTTGGCGTCAACAACATGAAGGAAAGAATCCATCCTGCCTTGTATCGACGGTTCAGGCTGGTGGTGGTGTAGTAGTGTGGGGGATATTTTCTTGGCACACCTTGTGCTTATTATTACCAATTGAGCATCGTGTCAATGCCACAGCCTACCTGAGTATTGTTGCTGACCAAGTCCATCCCTTTATGACCACAGTGTCCCCGTCTTCTTATGGCTATTTCCAGCAGGATAACGCGCCATGTCATAAAGCGTGAATCATCTCAGACTGTTTTTTTTTTTTTAAAACATGACAATGAGTTCACTGTACTCAAATGGCCTCCACAGTCACCAGTTCTCAATCCAATAGAGCACCTTTGGGATGTGGTAAAACGGGAGATTCACATCATGGATATCATGTCAATATGGAGCAAAATATCTGAGGAATAGTTCCAGTATCTTTTTCAATCTACGTTCAAATTAAGGCAGTTCTGAAGGCAAGAGGGGGTCCAACCCGGTACTAGTGCCTAATAAAGTGGCTGATCAGTGTATATTTAGCACTTTCTCCAACTCTTACACTTTTGAGACTGAATTTTAGTAATAAACATGAAGCTTTGCAGCATTAAAATATAATTGAAAGCTAATGTTTATTCATGAGAAAATACATTTAGAGTACTATTTTGTTGTTATTGTTTAGATTTTGTCTTCAGAAATAAATATTTAAATTTCCAAAAATGAGCTATTAATTCAAAATTATGTGATTAAACTGGTTCGTTTATTGTGTAAGTGTGCATCGTTATTTGTTTATGTCAATGTTTTTATGTTGGTTGTTTGTCATTCATGCATAATTTAAAATTTCAGAGAATCATAATGTTTTTATTAATCTAAAAGGGATGAATGCAGTAATATCATTGTCAAAAAAGCATTCAAGACTGTATTTTCCTGTGTTGACTCAATAGAGTTCTTTAACTTGTCCAACAATGTGGTTTTAATTAAAAAAAGATTAAATTTTAAGGTTTCATTTAAATAATCATTCTTCAGGTCTAAACAGACTTTAAATGTGGAAATTGAATACACATTTTAAGATCAATTCGGCTAAATGTAAATATTTTTAATCCAATCTTGACTCATATTTCTTATTCTTATATCCAGAGTGACTTGTAATGCATTTCAGGAAGATTTACATTCATATGAATCCAATCTATTACCTATTTGTGAGCAACACCAATATATTAATCTTGAAATATGAATGATTTAATTTGCACATGAGGCTCATTTTAAGAACGCTACTAAGGCTAATTGGTTCAACCCTTATTTAGTTTTGGAAAAATCTTCCATAATTAATAAATTAATCTTTTTGTTTGTACTTGTGCCAGCCTGAATTAGTTTGTATATATCCACGCATGCATGCATGTGCACATATGTGTATTGCATCATGCATGAAGGTTTATTTTTAGCTTGAAAGCACTCAGGGGTACATTTAGATTGATGATGGATTTAACATTGTGCTGATCTGCACTTCTCTGCTGTTCTCTAGTGCTTTTCAAGCTTCTTAATAATTCTCCTTTTGTCTTCTGTTGGCATTTTTTTTTTCTCACTCATACACTGACCGAAGCAGACTTAATTCAGTTGATCTGGGTCTCTGAAACTCTCTCTGTGTGTTTTTCACAGATCCAAACAGTGAAGACTCAGGAACTGAATTTGCTGAGAGAGCAAAGTCTTGCGCTGAACGCAGAGCTTCAGCAGAGACGTACTGACCAGGAGAGCTTTCTAGCACAGAGAGATGATCTCAACTCACAGCTACAGGTATTTGATTCCTGCTGATTTTGATAGCAGCTTTCAATTATTTATACTTAAAGGGAAAGTTCACCCCAAAAATGAAAATTTACTCAGTAGTGGTTATAAATCTTCATGAGTTTTGTTCTTCTGTTAAACAGAAGATATTTAGAAGAAAGCTGAAAACCTGTTTGACTTCCATAGTAGGTAAAACAAATACGATAGAAGGAAATGGTTACACGTTTCCTGCATTTTTCTAAATATCTTCCTTATGCTGAGATCAGAATTTAGCCCCAATTTTGACTCACAGACAGGTTTTGAGAAAAATCGCCAACAAATGTCTAAAAACACAGGCAAATCGGTGCTCGTTCACGTGAGTAACAATCACAAAGTGTGAACTATCAAAGACGCTATCTGAGAGAATCGCAGATTAGTCGATGACACCAGTGAAATTCTTGGCATGCTAAATATCTGGACCTGCCAGCAAATCATAAAAAAAAATCATGCCATGTGAAGTGTGTTCTGATTGAAAATAACATCGGCGATTACCTATAGCTAATGAGAGAGCAGCATCCACTATTATGGGCATCTGCAGGCCAGCGGGAGGATGGTCTTTTTGGTTTGTTTGGACTCAAGAAATTGTGTCTGTTTGATGTGTCATCTGAGCAAAACCACAACTGTGTTAAAAAAGAACAAAAGTTTAAGAGAAATTGCTAATTCTTTTTAAAATTCAGGTGAGCAAAATAAGTACATTTTTAAACCCTGTTAAAGGCTTCTTTCTCATTATGTAATCAATAACAAGACATTACCTATGTATACCTTGTGTTGTTTCCATGTCACTTCTTGTGTGTGTTTGGTGGTGAGAGGTAGTTTGTGGACGAGACAAAGTTGTCTGCGATTCTTCCTATTAAGTCATGTAGAGTGAAACCCCCTGTCGCCGATCCATCTTGAAGTGTAAACACAGCAGTGACGGAACTCTAGCCCTGGGCTCCGTTCTTCGTACAGTTGAAATCAGAATTATTAGACCCCCTTTGAATTTTTTTTCTTTTTTAAATATTTCCCAAATTATTTTGAAAAGAGCAAAGAAATTTTCACAGTATGTCTGATAATATTTTTTTCTACTGGAGAAAGTCTTATTTGTTTTATTTTGGCTAGAATAAAAGCAGCTTTTAATTTTTTAAAAACTATTTTAGGGACAAAATTATTAGCCCCTTTAAGCAATTTTTTTCCCGATAGTCTACAGAACAACCCATCATTATACAATAAATTGCCTAATTACTCTAACCTGCCTAGTTAACCTAATTAACCTAGTTAAGCCTTTAAATGTCACTTTAAGCTGTAGAGAAGTGTCTTGAAAAATATCTAGTCAAATATTATTTACTGTCATCATGGCAAAGATAAAATAAATCAGTTATTAGAAATGAGTTATTAAAGCTATTGTTTAGAAATTTTTTGGAAAAAATCTTCTCTCCGTTTAACAAATTGGGGGAAAAAAAACAAACAAACAGGGGGCTAATAATTCAGGGGGGCTAATAATTCTGACTTCAACTGTACATGGATTACTCTATTAGCTGGATTTGGTTATTGACGATTTGACACAATCCAGGATAGTTTCGTTCTTCAAAACCTATCCTAGAGTTGTTGTCATAGCAACAGGTCTGGTAGCTCAAACGTGCTCTGGAGAAGGCTTATTTCATATAAACAGGATTAGATCAGGTCTTTTTTAATGCAAAGGTAATACAAAAAAGTATGTACCGAACGCTGATATTTTCTTACAGTAGTAGTTATATACACTTTCGAAAATAGTAAAAAAAAAGTCATAATAAAAAATATATAGTTCAGTTTAAAGTTTAAAAATAAAAATATATAAAAATAAAATTTAAACTGCACTCCGGAATAAAAGTACAAAAACTGTCACCGGGTGGTTTTCCCCAAGGAGTTCAAAGAGAACATTTATTAATCTGGACTTTTTAGATACTTTTTAGTTACTGTTTAAATGTACTGACCCTGCTTTAGTACAATGGGTGTATGATAGTAGACATGCACGATATTCGACTGTTTTACTTTTTTAAGGAATAATAATTTATGCATGCGCATGTTTTGACAGGTGATTTGATGCTTCGCTAAAGTTGCAGACACCTTTAATTTTGCATCAAAGAAGCATTTTGATATCAGTAATTTAAACAGCCAGTTATTCCTTATATGTCGATTAAGAAACTAGTCCTAGGCTACTTTAACAAAACATCCACTAAATGTAAAACTAAATAAATTGCTACATACTCTTGACACATGAAAGTGTAAAGCACGCAGCCCACAACAAATGTGGAAAGTTATTGTGTATCATATTTAACAAACCGTTTACTACTAGTTTTATGTAATCAGATGATTGATGTCATTGTGCTGCTGTGCTGTAAGCCAATCGCTGCATTGCTGATCATGAAATGTGAGTAAATGATAACCGAATTTCATTTTTGGGTGAACTTCCACTTTATTGATAAATGTTTTTATGATGTGCAAGCCAACATCGTCAAATGTGTTATTCATTTAGCAAAATAACAAATAGACATGTGTCGCAAAGCATTCAGTGTCTGATCTTGGTGCGATTTTTCAGCTTTGTATTCCTGAGTAAAATGCTGTATTTTATACATTATGATATGTGAATGGGATAGAAACTTTAGCAATAATATGAACCGAAATGAAAATACGGGCTGAAGCCAAAACTGGAAATTTTGGATGCACTTGGCCAAAAACCAAAATTGCTTTGTAATAATTATCTATAATTTTGTTATATATCATAATTTTTTAAGCATTTTTAAATCCAACACAATAACAAATTATGCTAATAAAAAACAACACACAGGACAATAAGATAACTACATTTTATTGACAGTAAAATTCAGAAATGTCCTGGCTGTGAATTACTGGCTTTTTTGGGCTCATTTTTTTGTTAATTATTTGTAATTTTTTGGTGGTCAAAATTTGGTTGCATCCCAATAGTCTCAAAATAATCAGACAAGTAAAATGTTTTAGATATTAAGAAAATAATTTTGTAAAAAACAAAAAACAAAAAAACATGTTTTGAACATTAATTTTTGTTTTGTGTAATTGAACATGTGTGTGTGTGTGTGTGTGTGTGTGCGCGCGCGCGCGTGTGTATTAAATGTTTACATTAATAATTACAGTTAATATGTGTAAGATTTATTTATTAAGTTACTCTCATTTGTGTTGTACATAAGAAAAAACAATTTGTCTTCTTACTAATCAGGAGTCAAATCGAGCAAACAGTCGACTTCTGGAGCAGCTCACTGAACTCGGTCTGGAGAAGGATAAGCTACAGCAAGATTTGGAGGAGGCCCGAAAGGTGATGACGCACACACAAAACCTTCTGATCCTTCTACGGTTCAGTCGGGTGAAAGTAGTTTGACGTTTTTGCTGCACTCATTATCTCCGTCTTCATTTAAGCTTCTTTAGTAAATCAAAGCAAAACTCTGCTCGTTCCCTGACCTTTTGACCATCGTAATGACTTTATTAATGTAAAAGCCACAATCGGATTTAGACACAAATGAGCTCTGAGATTCACCTCCGGAGTTCTTTTGTACGATTTTTATTTTTTCATTTTCCCCCTTCCTTTTAAAATCTGCTGCAATTAGGGCTGTGCAATATATCAGAATAATCGAAATATCACAAATGTAGATATCGCAGTGCTTGGTTTATGATTATTTAGTTATCTAACCCTGGTCTATAGTTCAAATTGACTACCCTTTCATTATGTTTGTGGCTGTTTTTTTCTGTAAAGTCTAGATCGGATACGCGGCCGCCTGGAAGTGCGATATGTACATCAATTATAGTATCATTTTTACGACACTGTATAACAATAATTAATATTTTTACAGTACTGTGACGGTTGGGGTGGGGGTAGGCGTTAAAAAAAACAATTTATTGGATAATTTAATAGATAGCATTAATATTTGGTACAACTACTGTTTTTACAATACTGTGACTGTTGGGATAAGGGTAGGGGTAGGCGTTGATAAAATACAATAAATGGTAAATTTAATAAAATTATAAATCTCGTTAACTTCCTGCAGCAACCATATCCAATATAGCAACAACCATTTTCACCCCATATGCATATTTTACGCGGCCGCCATTTTAAAACACGAAAGCGAGGCTGCCGTGGGAAGAAACACGGAATTATAGGATCAGCACTGTAAACATTGCAACAGCATGCTATGGACTATAAACCTCCTGCTGTTGCCGCGATTTCAAAGTGCAGATATGGTGTAAATATCACTTTAATATAATTCAGTTCAGTTTAATTTAAACAATTAAAAGCATATTAGGCATCAAACAAAATTACAATCTCTTTAAGAGTAATACGCATAAGTGCCCTCCTAGGCTTTAGTTCATGGCACCAGGTAAACACCATAGGCGCTTCCCTGCTTCAGCCTATGTAACACGGTGAGTAATAAAACAATGCAGTCCTCTGTAGCACACCCTTGTGTACTGAAATTTTAAAAACGTTGAGCCTGTTCTTAAACACAGCTGATTTGCTATAGTATTTACCAGTGCTCAACAGAAATGACTGTGATTTGCCGTGAATGTCATCAGTTCACCGCTCTGCACCGAGTGCAAACACAGATACATGAACACTGGAGCCGCGAAGATCCGTCGATTGCTTGTCTATGTTTGCACTTTGTAAACCAGGGGTGTCAGACTCAGATCCTGGAGAGCTGCAGCCCTGCACAGTTTAGTTCCAACTATGCTTTAACGCACTTACCTGCAGGTTTCAAACAAGCCTGAAGGACTCAATTTGTTTGATTAGGTGTGTTTAATTAGGGTTGGAACTAAACTGTGCAAAGCTCCGGCCCTGTGCGGTGGTGAAGTGGTGAAGTGCGGTGAACTGGTGACTTTCACCGCCAATCACAGTCATTTCAGTTGAGCACTGGTGAATACAATGGCAAATCAGCAGTGTTGCATTCAACAGTGCTTAAATGTTAGCGGGACATTGAAGTTTTTTTTAGTAGCGAAATTCAGTATCGTGACAGGCCTATATAGTGAAAGAATCAGTTCATAAACTTAAGTTTGATAAATGGTATGTAAAACGTGTGTTTGGGATAATGACGTTAGCTAACTAGTGCCATTTCCCTTAACTTAGCTGAAAATGAGGTCTGATATCCCTTTTTATTTTCACTTTCCATTCAGAACGGACATTCAAGTCACTCGGAAAGGGGTGAAATGATAAATTTGAGTCGATTTTTCTAAATTGATAAGATATACAGCCAGGTACACAACATTCCTGTGTGACTAAGGTGATACTTCAGGGTTTCTTCCCACCGCAGCCTCGATTTCGCTTTTAAAATGGCGGCTGCGTGAAATTGGTCTGTTGACTTTCATTACAATTACATTTTTTGATTGCAAAGCCGTGCATTCTTGATTGTTGGTGGTTTTCCCTTTTGGGAAAGGTAAAATGTGTAAAATTGTCGTTAAACTAAATAAAAATCGACATTATAGGGGCTGCAAAAGGTCCCTTATGAAATCAATATAAAAACGCATGCGGCATGACATCACTTTGCCAGCATTTAAACTAGTGTCTCTGCAACAAAGTAGAAGACAGAAGCAGCTTGAAGCAGAAAGCACGAGTATGTCTGCGGCCTGGAGGTATTATAAAGTTGATGACGACAACATTGCCATAGCAAACTGTGAGATATGTAAACTTAGGATTGCCTGCCGGGTATTTTAATTTAAAGAGCTATTTGTTTTTATATTAGATTTTTTTAGATTTACTGTTGCGTTCGAATATGGAGAATTGATGTAATTTATTACTTGATTGTTCAAGCTACCTCACAGACTATTAAAATAAGGTGTATTAAATAAAAAATAAGGAACATCCTGGATCTGTTTCTTTGCTCTTCTTTGTTTTTTTTTTGTTTGTTTTTTTTAAATGTATTATAGAAGTATCGGATCGGGTATCGGCAGATACTCAAAATCAACTGACATGGACTCTGACCTGAGGGCAAAAAAACAGATCGGGACATCCCTAACAAGAAGTCATGACTACATTTTGTCTTATTCATGTTTCAGCTACATCAAGTTTAACTTTAACATTTTTAGTCTGTTTGATTTGATATAAGTGGAGATGACTAGAAAGGTTAATGTGATTCAACTGAAATCCACTGGCTTGCATATTTCGGGACTTGTAGAGCTGCGCATTGATGGATTACTCTTCAGTGTTTGGACTCTCAGCAGTGTATATTAAACCACACTGAACTTAAACACTGAAAACAGGACTGTTCACAAACTGTTTCAATTCACTATAATCTTCTATGTGAAGCTGCTTTGACACAACCTACATTGTAAAAGCGCTATACAAATAAAGGTGAATTGAATTAAAATTAAAAAACTAAGGCAGCAAGATTTCTTTTTTTACAGTGTGATTGAATCTCGATAATGAAACCAACACCGTTTCATTTAAAACTAATTGCAGCACAGATCTGAAGAAAATTAAGTTTGCCCTTTTTTCTTTTCAGACTGCAGATAAACGTAAGGTCATGCTGGATGAACTGGCCATTGAGACGGCGCAGGAAAAGTCTCGGCACAAAGAGGAGCTCGGTAACGTGCGCTTACAGCATGAGAAGGAGGTGCTGAGTATCAGAGCTCGATACGAGAAGGAGCTTCGCGGCCTCCATGAAGAAAAGAACCGCATTGAAGAGGAGATTCGCTCTCAGCTACGAGACGAGAGGGTAAGAAACTTGCTGAACCAGTGACTAAAAGTTTGCGGGTTTACATTTAAAACGAAACACTTGCAGGGATAGTTCACCCAAAAATGGAAATGGACTCTTTATGTACTCACCCTTAAGTGGCTCCAAACATTTGAGCTTCTTTCTTCTGTTAAATCCAACAGCCTAAAACCTGTAACCATTGACTTTCATAGTAGAAAAAACAATGGAGGTCAATGGTTACAGGTTTCCAACATTTTTCAAAATATCTTCTTTTGTGATTAACAGAAGAAACTCAGAAAGGTTTGAAATTAGTAAAGAAAGAGTAAATGATAACAATGTTCGGTTTTGAGGGAACTATCCCTTTAACTTCAGGTTTCTCCTGATGGATTGTATCTGTATAAAATTTACTTTGGGGAAAAAATGATTTGCTAAATTTCTACTCTCATTTTTTTTTTTTATTATGTATTTTTTCCCTTAGGCACGTACCAAAGAGCTAGAAGGTCTTCAGCCATACGTAGAGGAGCTGAAAGCCCAGGTTCAGTCTATGGAGGGAACAAAGGGCTGGTTCGAGCGCAGACTCAAGGAAGCAGAGGTAATGTTTGTTTACTGTCCTTTCCTTTAGAGACGGAAACTTGTTTTGCTTCTGGGTACGTCAGTATCATTCTGACCACATGATGTCAGTGTTGCTTTTTGTCGTTACTGTTTCAGACTTTGAAATGCCAAGTGGACAAAAGAAGAACATTTATTTGTGGACTCACTGTTGTTTTGTTTTCTTTTGTTTTATTGATGAAAAAGAAAGCCTTTTTAGTGGATTTATGATGAATTCAGTATTTTTTTTATTTAAATTTTATTTTATTTTTGGATTTTAAACTTTAAAATGAACTTTGTCCAACTTGTTTAAAAACATAACTTTGATTTATATGAATAAATCAATATTTGTTTTTATTTATTTATTTATTTATTTATTTATTTATAATTACATTTATTCTTGTATTTGTTTATATTAATATTTATTTCTAATGTTTATTTTAAACTTTATTGTTCCAGATTTTGTGAAAAGTGTGAAAAGTAAATAACTGTAGCTGATTTAACGTTTTTATTATTATAACTTTGAAATGCAAAATGGTTAAATATTTTTATTATATATTTTGCTCTTATATTTTAAACTTAGGATTTTAAACTACCAAATGGTGTAACAAGAGCCTTTTAAAGGTTTCTTTTGCATTTCAGTTTCTTGTATATTTTACTTTTATTTATTTATTTACTTTCTAAATTTAATTTTTTGCTTCAAAAGTTACAAACTCTTGTAAATGGTAAAGAGAAGGACATTTTTAGTGTATTTACTTGACGTTTTAAAGAGCCCCTTTTATGCATTTAAAAAGGTCATGTTTTGTGGGTCTCCAACAACAGGCTGATATGCATGCAAGGTCAAAAAACACTTTCATTGTCTTATAATATGTATTTATTTTTACCTAATTATCCCAATGACTCCTACATGATTAGTTCAGCAAATAATTTGTTCTCAAACCCCTCCTTGGCACGATGCAAATCTGCGCTGATTGGTCCGATGACCCAGTTTATTGCGATTTGGTTGACTGCGTTCAGCGCAAGAAAGACAGAAATGCCCACCACGGCTTATCAACAATTTTGAAGTAAGCAGAGTGTGTGTGAGCTGAATGCAGGAGTGCATTAATGTCATGCAGTTAAACACCAGCATATTGCTCTATTCTTAACCATAAGTGAAAACAGTGACAAACATTCTGTATTAATCCACACAGTGGCAAAAGCTGAACTATTTTGAAACTTGACCACCGCACATGTAGGAACAGCTGACGGTGCCCTTAGCAATGACAAACGGCAGTGGATCGCGAGCCCACAAATGCATTTGAATCCGTAAACAAAGCGGCACGTGCTGCATTTTCATCCTGGTTTTAGATGCAATATGAGAATATAAAGAGTTAACCAGATATCGTACAAGCGGTTATGAGTAACAAAACACAATTAAATCGCACCTACTTACACTTGTGAAATGGAGGAAGAAACTGATCCATGAACTGTGCACTGTAAAGCTCTGACAAAGTCCCATACATCAATAGTCTTTTCTGATCCTTCCTTCCGATGAATCTCCCGTTGTAAGCGTGTAGATTGGTGAAGCGCTCGTCAGAAAAATGACGGGAACGTAGCACAAGGCTGGGGCTATAAGGCTGAGGTATTTTTGTAAAAATAAACTTCAGCCACTGATTCTTCACAGCCTCATCTTTAGGTAGGGGAAATGTGAGTTTCCCTCACACTACAGAGCACAGCGTCTTTCAGATTTAAGCCTTACACTGATATTTCCCTTCACTAAGAGCTGTGTTACACACTGCATGGAAGGTCATTTTCGAAAACCCATAAAAGGGGCTCTTTAATGTCTTTTATGTTTAACTTGTATATTTTAAACTGTAGACCTTTTATAAATTGGAATAAAGACAAGAGCACTTTACTAATTGTTATATTTTTTTTATTAAAATTTTCAGTTACTCGCCTTACTCGCTTAAAAAATTCTGTGGTCCATTTGTGTTGGGACAACTTGAATAAATTACGTTAACTTGTTAGTTAAATTGTTACAAATTAAAGTGGATTGAACATAAAACGGTCATGTTGTTGCAATAAAAACTCAAGAACTGTGTTGTTTCAGCTCATTTTAAATAAGTACAGCAAATGTCCCTTTTTTGGAATGTAAGTTCAACGGTAGCTGAATAGCTTTCACTTTCATATTTCAAGCTAAACAATGTTGCATTCATTTTAAAATGTCGTTTTTTTCTGTATGATTTATTGTTGCTGTTGTCATTTGTGTGTGTGGTGCACAGGAGACTATGGAAAAGAGCAAACTGGACCACGCGGAAGAGATCCAGCGGCTACAGAAAGATCACACTATCCAGCTGGAGGTACATTTGTTGTTGTTTTTGTGATGATAAAAACACATTTGATGTTTGACACTTAATGGATGAAATAAGAGTGGTTAAACTATATTTAGTAGATATTTCATTTTTGTGACATTTGCTGTCTTCATACATATTCAAGTCTCTGAAACAGTCAGATGTGAAGGCTTTATTCTGTCACGTCTCGTTGAGCTGATGGATGTTTGCTTGATGGAATTTTGCTTAATTAGCCGAAAAGACAATCTGAAATGCATGAAGCATATTTATCATCCGTTGGTGTTCAAAATCTCACAATGAGGTCATGAAAACGCATGTTCAGATCCCACAAAAATGACTTCGGTTTTCAAAAAAGTAGCATTTGATTGCATTTAATTTATGATTCTTTTGACTCGAACCACCAATAAAAGTCCTGGCTGTCTCTATGGTCAGTCCATCTCTGCTGTGACTTGATTTTATCCTCCATGATTTGATTGGATTGTGAAAAGGATATGATATAAACGTTTACATTTTTTTTCATGAACCATAGTTTCTTGGTAATGTCAGCACAAAAGAAAAGTTATTTCTGAAGTTTTGTTTTGATGAAAGGATTTGAGAACAGAATTGATATTCTTCAGAACTCGCTTTCTGCTGACATAACCAAGGGTGGAAATTGTTTTATTCAGGCTAAAACTTTTCAAAAGTTTTTATTCTTTTATGTTTTATTAAAAGTAGTTTTCAAACAAAACGCACGGTATCCATCAAACTGGTCAGAGAGGGACAGATTCTTCTGCTTTGTTAATGATTAAATAAACCTTAAAATAACTAACGAGTATAAACATAAATTTAAAGTACACTACCTGACAAAAGTCTTGTTGCTTATCCAAGTTTTAGGAACAACAAATAGTAACTTGACTTCTAGTTGATCATTTGGTATCAGAAGAGGCTTATATGAAAGGCAAAGGCCTCAAGATTACGCTTATTTTACCAAAACAAAAAAATATGATCATGGCTTGATTTTTAATTATTTAATTAGGACAGAAAGGTGCTTAATATCTGTTGATACTGCTCCTTGACTATAAGAAACTTTGCAAGTACATGTCAACTTACACTAACCCATGGTTTCCGCTACATTCATTCTTCCATGGCAGGGCGCCACGCCAAAATTTATCCCACCACGGCTACATTACAGCTTCTCATTCAACACATTCAGTCGTGGTTTTTTTATATCGAGTGGTAATCGCACAAAAGCGTATTAAAAGGTAAGTGAATTATACCAGCACAAACTTTTTTGTAACAGTAGTAGTGCTGTGCGTTATTTGTTTACCTTTTAAGGTTACGTGCTGACTGACTGACAGGTGCGTGAGGCCAGCAAACACGACGTATAGCCGTTTCACTTTACTTCAGGGCGCATTAATACCGCTCTGTAGGTCTATTGGACCATTGGAGACATTCATAAATATTCCTTGCTAATCAAATAAATGTTGGAGATGTACTTGTTACATAAACGCACTAAATTGCACTTCAGCAGCATTTATTTGAGAGCGCAAAAGAAGATCTGCACTTGAGCAGTGTATGTTTGAGGGGGCGTGCAAGAAGTTTTGTGCATGAGCAGCGGAAATCGGCGCGCAGAGATTTGCATGCTCGTAGGCTATTACATAAATGCAAATGCGATCTTGTAATACTGCGCTCACGACATTTGTCATTGAAATAACGCCACAGGTAGTTGGTAGATCTGTGTAAAAAAGGCCTTCCGCCACAGCTGGAAAAAATCCTAGAGGAAACACTGTAACCCAAACCCCAACCTAACAGTCTGCTTATAATCTAATAAGAATTAATTGGCACGTAGAGGCAATGTAACTTAATTTAACAAACAGACCATCAAAATAAAGTGTGACCAAAAACTTTATACATAATGTGCATTAAACAAGTGTATAATGGTTTATTCTGTCCAGAGTGTATCCATTTTATCCTTGCATTTCGACTGAATGACTTAAAGAACACGTTTTGTTTCTCAGGCTAAAGCTGCAGAGGTGGATGCAGTCAAACAGCAGGTGACCGAGATGGAGAAAGAGAGAGAAGATCTCAACAACACAATCGGCAAACTCAAACAGGTGCGTGAGCTGAACAGACTCTTCTTTAGTCTCTTTCCCAGCAGCTCCGCCAGAGCGTTTGTTCTTCTGCGTGATGAGAAGCATGTGTTTTTAAGATGCTAAATGCGGCACGACTCAGATGGAGGATAATATGGGGGTGTGATCGCCGGAGCTCAGCAGTAATTTCAGATGTGACTCAAGAATGATGCGTGACTCGACAGTAGGATGAGATTGTTCTTCCGAAAGCATCTGGTGCCAGCAGCTCATCAGGGATGTTTCGTTTTCAGAGTTGTGATATTGGTGTTTCCTGGTCTCATCGGAGTATTTTTAGGATGATTTATTATGACTTTCTCTTTGCTGTGGTTTTATTTGTGTCGTAAATGTTTTTTTTTTTGTATACAGTTTGTTACAATTTAATAAGTTGTCTAGGGAGAGTAAACGTAACATTTGTAATATTAGATTATTGCTGCAGGAAATGGATGGAAATAAACAAAGGACACAATCTTTACAATTAATTTGTTAATTCATTTCTGATATTTAGGATTTAGATTTAATGTAAATAGAGCAATGTAAACATTGTAAACTAAGCTTAATGTAGTGTAAAAACATTGTGAACCATCAATATCTGTGCAGTGTCCATTAATATAAAAAGCTTATCAGACGTATAGGTAATGAAGTAATATAAATGATGTTTAGTTTTATACAGTATATTTATCTTTTAAAAATAGCTTACATTAGCAAATTAAACACAAGATGTCCCTACTGGGTAAAAGGAGCATGTCTCTCAGACACTTTTAGAGGCTGTCATTCATTTATTCTCACCGTAATCAAGGTCTTGATCTCTTGTTAATTCTCATAGCATCCATGCGGGATAAAAGAACGGCATCTGAACTTCGTCTTTCGTGAAATGGTGTTGCCGTTTAATGTCGGACTCATTCAAAGTAGCGTCATTGCGAAAAAAAAATTATGAATGCATGCTACACTTCTGACTGTACTGTGTGTTTTCTTTTTCTTATAATGTACAGAGTTTTGAGGTAAGGGACGTTTTCATTTACCATCCACTGACAGTCTGACAGGCTCATTCAGTTCATCAAACTCTGTCTTTCAAAATCTAAACGAAAGCGGAATAAAACATTCTCCTTATAAAGCCAGCGTATCAGCACACTGCTACATTGAAAACATATGATTTGATTCACATCTTCTGATTGGTTCTCAGGACATATCAGCTTTTTCTGTCAAAGGCAAGTGGCGTTAAGAGGCTTTTGCCAACATACTGTTATTTCTGAATAGGCTGACCCTGGGATTTAGATGATTTGAGCAAAAATATTTGTTGAACATTTTGAAGTATGTGCCTAAAGCATTCACTCAATGTCATTAGCTCATTTTTGGCGGAAGTGGCATTAAGCTGTTTTTGCATCTGAACTCTTATTCAGAATTGATGTTGACAAAAAGTGCAGGAAATTTAGAGTTAAAAATCAAAATATGTTCATATTATAATAGTAATAATAATATAATAATAAAGGGTGACACGGTGGCGTAGTGGTTATCATCGTCTTCACAGCAAGAAGGTCGCTGATATGAGTCCTGGCTGAATAAAGAGATGCATAATGAATAATGAGACCTCTGATGAATAAAGGGTCTAAGCTGAAAGAAAATGAATGGATAGAAAAAAATCTCATGAAGTTTTGATCAAATGAATGCTGTTTTCAGATCATTCTTTCAAAAACAAGTTAAAAATGTTACAATGTTACTCTATAATAAAAAGAATAATAAAAAGATTAGTTTCATTACTGTTTTCCTGCAAAAGCAGTTGCTTGGAAAAATCATTTAATGCGTTCTTTGAATATGTTGTTGTATATGTTACTTCAGAATATAGAGGCTCATTGACCTTTGTTTGTGTATTTCAGGAGATTAAAGACACTGTGGATGGACAGAGAATCCTGGAGAAAAAAGGTAGTTCAGCGGTAAGTAGGCAATCCAGCCAGGGAAATAAAGATGAGTCAGGGCTTTCCCTTCTCTCCATTTCCCAGAAAGTGAATTAAAATAGTCCCAAGCGATGGGCAGGACACCTCTCTGCCCTACAGACCTGAAACCAGACCTCACGTTGAGGAGGGTCGATCAGCTTTCATTAACGCTGTAGCCGTTTCATCAATACAATACGCTTTGACACTTCATTGATTCTTTGTGTGTTTACAGCTCCAGAAGCTTTCCATACCTTTAGTTTAATACACTTTTGGCTATAGTTTCTTTGGCATTGTTTATCGGTCACAATGTTTGTTCGGTTACAAATGGACTCCCTCTGGTGAAGCTTCTCTTAGTCTTTACTTGGAGTGATTTTAGCCACAGAATGGATGTAATTTCATATAGCTTCCTCTCTTTTTCAAATTCCATCAAAAACAAAGAGCTTTTTGGGAGTGCTGCTGCTGCAAAAATGAACGGACAGGATGTTTAGGTCATGTGAAATTGCTGTCTTTCTATATATATATATATATATATATATATATATATATATATATATATATATATATATATATATATATATATTTATATACCCAGTTGAAGTCAAAATTATTAGCCCTTTTTTCTAATCTTTTTTAAATATTTCCAAAATTATGTTTAACGGAGCAAGGAATTTTTCACAGTATTTCCTATAATATTTTTTCTTCTGGAGAAAGTCTTGTTTGTTTTGTTTCAGCTAAAATAAGAGCAGTTTTTAATTTTTTAAAAACAATTTTAAGGTCAATATTATTAACCCCAATATTATTAAGCAATACTTTTGATTGTCTACAACAAATTACTGTTATAATAACAACAATACATTTTATTTGTAATGCGCTTTTCTTGTACTCAAAGTGCTTCAAGGCAAAATACCAACAATAGCAGAAACAGCACAACTATATAAAAAAAAAATGCAATAAAACAATAAGAAAATGAACCATAATACAGAATAAAAAAAGTTATCAAAATGATCATTAGTTAAAAGAAATGCTAAAAATGTGAGTCTTAAGAAATTTCTTAAAACAGTCCAGAGAAGCAGCATTCCTAATGCTCATGGGTGGTGCATTCCACAGCTTAGGCGCACTGTATGAGAAAGCCCTACCACCCATGATCTTGAGTTTACAGCGTGGCTGATACAGGGTAAGTCCCGGTGCCGAACGAAGACTGTGGGCTGGATATACAACAACAACCTGCCTAATTACCCTAATTTACCCAATCTAATCTTAATCTAGCTAAGCCTTTAAATGTCACTTTAAGCTGAATACTAGTATCTTAAAAAATATCTAGTATAATATTATGTACTGTCATCATGGCAAAGATAAAAGAATTGCTTCTCTAACATGTTTAGAAATGTGTTGAAACAAATCTTCTCCCGTAAAAAAGAAATTGGGGAAAAAAAATGAATGAGGGCTAATAATTCTGACTTCAACTGTGTATATCGTTGGCTAATATTCAGATATTTTTGACTGGGGCTTGAAGGGATAGTTCACGCAAAAATTTACATTTGTACTCATTGAATTTACCCACAGGTCATCCAATGCGTATGTACATTTTTTTTAACTGAATCATTATTATTTAACTTGTTTATATAATGGCAGTAAATGGTGATATGTATTTTAGAATAAAACAAACATATACAAATAAATCTAAATCAAGACGCATGGCTCCTGGTGACAAATGGTCTTGTGTAATAAATAAAACATTGTTCATTCATTTATTTTGCTTCAGATTAGTCCCTTATTTATCAGGGGTCACCACGGTGGAATGAACCGCCAATTTAGTTTATCCAATTCACCTACCGCATGTCTTTGGACTGTGGGGGAAACCGGAACATCTGGAGGAAACCCACATGAACATGGGGAGAACATGCAAACTCCACACAGAAATGTCAACTGGCCCAACAGGAACTTGAATCAGTGACCTTTTTACTGTGAGGCGACAGTGCTAACCACTGAGCCATTGTGCCGCCCAAATGAAACATTATTTACAATATTGCTAGCTTTAATTCACATCCTGGTAAAATAGTTTTGAGTGAATGTAGTCCTGTTGCTTTAATGACGAAAGTACGCACGTTTGTAATGGACTGCAATATATTTAGTTTTGAAATTCTATTGCGGCCTCTGAATGTACTTTATTTGTAATCTACTAAATGTACATCAGATGTCAAAATAACGTCATTCTTACCTCTGCAGCTGAAAGACTTGAAGAGGCAGCTCCATCTAGAGAGAAAGAGAGCCGATAAACTCCAGGAGCGACTGCAGGAAATCCTAACAAACACTAAAACCAGGACAGGTGAACATTTTATGTTATATATGTTATATTAAGTGTAACATACACAAATACTTCATTGAACATGTACACAATGACATTACCTATTATTGTTTACTATATAACTGCAGGTTAACTATGCTTATGTATAATAACTTTAGCTGTTAACGGCTGTTAGTTACTAGTTAATTGATTAGAGTTATTAGTAGGCATGGGCCGGTATAAGATTCTGACGGTATGATAACCATGGATAAAAATATCACGGTATCATGATTACTGCTCTAAAACATATTCTTTTTAAATGTCTGGGTTAAAAACAAAAGCTTTTTACCCTTTTGAACACACTATATTTTATGTTGAGAAACAATTAAAATATTTTTGAGCTGTAAACAGCTCAGGCTAAATTAATTATTGACTTCTGTTGCCGTCATTTTTTAAAAACAGATATTTTTTCCAATTCAAAACGGCATCTTTAGATATATTTTCTGCTTGAAGATACTGTTGTCCTAAAAAACAAAACAAATAAATGTAAACAAAAAATTGTGCACATACCTTAGGAACGGTATTGCAGAAAATTTTGACGGTTTTAAAACCTTGACTTTGCCAAACTGCGGTACACTTTGAAAACCATTATCGTCCCATGCCTAGTTATTAGTAACTAATAAAGTCATGGTGACTAATAACCCTACCTTTTCTGATTTTCATTGTAAGGCAATAATGTGCACCTTTTGTAAAGCTGCTTTGAAACAATACTTATTGCAAAAAAAAAAAAGCTACACAAATTAAATTGAACTGAATTCTATTTAACATGTAACTTAACTATGTTATCCTATTATGCCACATAAATGGTTCATGATTGTTTTATTAGTCTCCTACTATAGGTTTACATTTATACCAGATTTAAGCTTTTTAATTGATCATAAAATAAGTTTAAAATCAACTTGTTTCTCAATTGTTTGAAAATTGACAAAACCAATTAACCAATGCGTTGAGTTCGCAGACAATCAGAACATTAGAAGAAACTCTAAAACCTCAAATAAATGGGTCAGATAAAGGAGACATCCAAAATATGTACTGTTGGTGTGCCTCCTTTACTTTTATACACCATTTATTTTTAATAATGATTAATTAGTTTTCTTTCATAGTAGGGTCACTTTAAAGCAAAGATACCCAAACTAGGGCCTGCGGGCCAAAGTTGGCCCACCATTATATTTGAGAAGAAAGGAAAAATGTTGGGGAGGGTTGGGGGTAATGCTTTTAAAACATATGGTCATTTTGAATTTTTTTGTAAACCTTTATTTGTTTGTTTTATTGTTAAGCTACAAAAAAGCTTATTTAAATTAAATGTTGTGAATGATTTTTTTATTTTTTATTTTTTTTATTGTTGCTCAACGGATAGACTACAATTCAGAAGTCAGATGCAATTCAGCTTTAAACTCCATTATGTTATAAATGGAATTCTTATGTTTTCATTATAATAGGTTAATTCTAAAATGTAAAAAATATAAAATACATGAGTATTTAATTAATTTAATAATTTAATTTAATATGATTAAAGTGATGTTTTCTATTTATTTTGAAATAATGGAGGAAATTGTGCATGTTAATGTTTATTTTTACCTTCGGCCCACAGCCCTCAATCAAGCTTGGGTTTTGGCCCTTCATATGAAAATGTTTGGGCACCCCTGTTTTAAAGCGATTGATTACCAAAAAAAGTGAAAATTCTGAATCATTTAGTCACCTTTTATTTGACAAAACCTTTCTTTTTTTCTGTTAAACAAAAAAGAAGTCACCAATGACTTCCACAGTATTGATTTTTCATATTATGAAAGTCACTGGCTACATTCTACATTCATCATCATCTTTTATGTTGAATAGAAAAGGAAACTTGTACATGTTTGGAACCACTTGACGTTGAGTAAATTGTCAGTAAATTTAAATTAAAGGAACTATCCCTTTAAGACTTTACGACATATTCACTCCAGCCACCAGATAAAACTTGTAAATACAGGGAATACAGCTGTTTAATGCAGTCGACCACCCTCTCAGGTGATATAAAATGTGATAGGCTCTGCAGTCACTGTTTCATCACACACTGGTGCCGTGAATGAAAAATTTAAAGCAGGTAAGTAAATATGTGGCGCTGTTCATAAATAAGGCAGCAGATAAAGACGGCTCCGCCCCCACTGCAAATCGCTACAAATGAGACGGCCCTAAAGTGCGTACTTACCACCTGAAGTGAATTATAAAGAGCCTGTCCGCTTTTTGTTCTTGCATCAGGTTCCTGTGGGATGTTGAGCAGTTCACTTTCCTGCATCGGCTCATTGGCTATAAATAGTTTCCAAGAAGGCAAATTGCATTTAACGTAGGTTTTCTTTCACATTACAGTGGTATTATTACATATCAGGGGTTTTTGGCCTCATTCGAGTATGTAACACTCACTTTTCACAATCTGATAAATTACACTCTCACTGTCTGGATGTTTTTTTACGTGAGATGTAGGTCTGGGAAATAAGACAAACGGTATGAATTTTCATTCAGATCACTAGATATCTTTTTTTTAAATACATTTAACAGGTGAATTAAAAAATGTACTTGCAACATGATTCACGCAACATTCTCTTTATAAAAACATTGTAGAAAGTTAAGTTTGCATGCTAATATTATTGTTTGCAGCCTATTTTTAATGATGAAAAGTGGGAAGAACAAGTTTATCCACTCCGACCTCCATCACAAACATGAAACTAGTAGGACTTAGTTTATAATTCATTATAAGTGCTTATGGTTGTTTAATAGGTGTATTAATGCACAAGCATTTCCTAGATGCAAGCAGAAAGTTTGTACAGTAAATGCACACGTGTTACTTGGATGTGTGCGAGTAAATAGTCTGTATGCATCCCTGATGATTTCATACATGCAAGTGTTCATAATTATAATAAAGATGCAAAAAAAGATCTTTATTAAAAATATTGCATGAAATTTGAAGGCAAATATTGCACAAACTAGTCACAAACATAATCTTTTATATTCAGAACTATTTTAAATATGAAGTCATGCTACTGAAGACCTTTGTTTTGTTATATGACAAATTATATTCAGGCTTGTACAAGGAAAACTTGTACAAAAACTATATATATAACCTACCTATTGCATTTGCATCTCATTTATTAAACATTTTAAAAACAAAAACAATGTTTAACGAATTCAACTCGCACAGCTAAAATCCTCTTATTTCACAGCATTTTGTGTATTTCAGTGTAAAAAAACACATTCTATGTCAATATGCCACAGCTATATAACCCTGCAGCTCAAGACCAGTTACTCACTGAAGCTAAGCAGGGCTGAGCCTGGTCAGTACCTGGATGGGAAACCACATGGGAAAAAAACTAGGTTGCTGTTGGAAGTGGTGTTAGTGAGGCCAGCAGGGGGCGCACAACCTGTGGTCTGTGTGAGTCCTAATGCCCCAGTATAGTGAAGGGGACACTATACTGTCAGTGGGCACTGTCTTTCGGATGAGACGTTAAAGCGAGGTCCTGACTCTCTGTGGTCATTAAAAATCCCATGGCACTTCTTGTAAAGAGAGTAGGTGTGTAACCCCAGTGTCCTGTCTAAATTCCCCTCGGCCATTAACCATCATGGCCTCCCGATCATCCCCATTCACTAAATTGGCTGTATCACTGTCTCTCCACTATACCTATAGCTGGTGTGTGGTGAGCGCACTGACGCCGTTGTCCTGTGGCTGCCGTCGCATCATCCAAGTGGATGCTGCACACTGGTGGTGGTTTGGAGAGACCCCCCTCATGATTGTGAAACGCTTTGGATGTATGGCCATTCACAATAAATGTGCTAAATAAATACACATTACATTACACTAAACCTTTAGGACTAGTGAAACACTACCTGACAAAAGTCTTCTAGTCAATCTAGACTTTTGTCTAAGGAAAGTCCGACCTTACTGTCCTAATTAAATAATTAAAAATCAAGGTATGATCATATTTTATGTTGGTACAATAATACTAGAGGCCTTTGCCTTTCATATAAGCCACTTCTGATACCAAATGATCAACTAGGAGTCAAGTTATTATTTATTATTTGTTATTATTTTCTAAAACTTGCATGGGCGACAAGACTTTTGTCAGGTAGTGTACTAAATGCAAACTTCAAAACTATAATTAGTGTCAATCTGACTAAACACCATGCATAATACCTTTACTCTGTCCAGGTGATGATCTCTTTTTATCAACATTTTTACAAATATTAAACAACATAATAGGTAACTCAAAGGTTCAGTGGTCAAACAATGGCTCAAAGTCAATACCTAGTTTCTCCACTTGATCAAAATAATACATATATTGGTTTGTTGCTTAAAAACTTCAGCTCCTGTGGGGACGGACCCCACACACACAACAAGGAGGGCGAGTAGGGGGCTGTAAATATTTGATGGAGCCCCTCTAAAAATGTGCTACAGATCCTTGCATACGTGCATTTGCTCTCTGTAGATTGTTGGCAGTGCCTGGGCACTCCTCTTTTGAGCCATTTATAATTTAAGCTACACTAAATGTTTAATGGTTGCTCTACAGAAAGTTTAGAATCAGACATTTTAAAGTAGGGAGCTTAATCTTTGTCAGATGTCCAAAAGGGTCTGAAAGTCTCGACACATACACACACAAACATGCACGCACGCAAATAGAGTTTCAGCATGTATTTTGGTTTACTTGCCTAATCTCTGGGGAAATAGAGGTAACAACTTGGTACTGTACTCTGTTTAATCGAAGAATCCATTGTTGTTTCTATTTACACATTCCTTTCTTTAAAAGTAGTATGCACAGCTCTTTTCCAATACCAATAGCAATAGATTTAAAAGGCCTTGTTTACACTAATACGTTTTAGTTTTAAAATGGGGTTTTAGAGCCAAAATGATCCACGTCCACACTGGTGTTGGACACAAAGCGTACCTGGATGGGAAACCACATGGGAAAAAAACTAGGTTGCTGTTGGAAGTGGTGTTAGTGAGGCCAGCAGGGGGCGCACAACCTGTGGTCTGTGTGAGTCCTAATGCCCCAGTATAGTGAAGGGGACACTATACTGTCAGTGGGCACTGTCTTTCGGATGAGACGTTAAAGCGAGGTCCTGACTCTCTGTGGTCATTAAAAATCCCATGGCACTTCTTGTAAAGAGTAGGTGTGTAACCCCAGTGTTGCTCTACAGAAAGTTTAGAATCAGACATTTTAAAGTAGGGAGCTTAATCTTTGTCAGATGTCCAAAAGGGTCTGAAAGTCTCGACACATACACACACAAACATGCACGCACGCAAATAGAGTTTCAGCATGTATTTTGGTTTACTTGCCTAATCTCTGGGGAAATAGAGGTAACAACTTGGCACTGTACTCTGTTTAATCGAAGAATCCATTGTTGTTTCTATTTACACATTCCTTTCTTTAAAAGTAGTATGCACAGCTCTTTTCCAATACCAATAGCAATAGATTTAAAAGGCCTTGTTTACACTAATACGTTTTAGTTTTAAAATGGGGTTTTAGAGCCAAAATGATCCACGTCCACACTGGTGTTTCACCTAGCATTTCTGAAAAGATCTCTGTCCAAACTATACCGCTGAAAACACATATCATGTGACCATACACATACTCTGGCATGCAGTGCAGCGTATGCAGATGTCTGAGCCCCAGGCAGCAGTCAGCGGGTGCTTTGTGGGCACCTCCCCAGGGGAGAGCAGTGCACGTCAGACAGTTCATCAAGGATCTACCGCTGGACCCTCATCTCAATATAATTGTTAAACGTGATATTTAATTCATCTTGTCTCTATCTAACGACTCTTCTGTCTTTTGAATCTATTTCTTTTTCTCAGGTAACACTTTTTGGCTGAGCCCAAATATAAGATAATATATTAATTTATGTAAACACGTACACTGATTCTGCACATTTGACTGATTGCTTGTCTTTATTTCCTATATAGTTTAACTTATTGTACGTCAAACATTTATAATGAGCATTATTATTTATTATTCAAAAAAGTAATGATTCAGTGTGGAAGGCATTGTGCGACACGTTTGTGTTTTTAAATCACCTGAAGAATGTAAAAAGAAAAACGGTGCGAAGCAATTACTTGATGAGTGCGAAATCATTACCTTTTTGAATAATAACATTGACAAGATTTACGCACCAAAGAAGTTTCTTTAAAAGCTGCAAGCGCGCAGGGCAAACTTCATTACTCTACGCACGTGATTCATTATTGATTATTAAAACTGATATTCAGCAAAAGAGAGGGTATGTTTCATATTTTTCGATGAAAATGAAAGGAGGCAGTTATGTTATAGGCTTTGTTTTGTTATAAATATGCATACAGTGAAGATGCCGGTGATACAAATATGTAGCTGTAACCCCGCTGATCCTACACCACCCAACCCGCTCCGAGGTGGTATCGAACGGCGACCTTCCGCATGGGAGTCGGTTGCTCTAACAAGGAGGCTAAAGACTTACTAGCTGGCCTCCGTTACATAGCTACAAGACGCCTTAACATTTTTGGTGCCTGTTAAGTTGTTAATATCAAAATGAAAATAGGCAGTTCCTTGTATAATGTTTTCATTTTATTGTTGAGATGGTGGTGGTGCCGTGGCGCAGTGGGTAGCACTGCTGCCTCACAGCAAGAAGGTCGCTGGTTTGTGCCTCTGCTGGGTCAGTTGGCATTTCTGTGTGGAGTTTGCATGTTTTCTTGTGTTTGCGTGGGTTTCCTCCGGGTGCTCCGGTTTCCTCCACGAGTCCAAAGACATGCTCTATAGGTGAATTGGGTAAGCTAAATTGTCCATAGTGTATGTGTGTGAATGAGAGTGTATGGGTGTTAAATGAAATGTAAAATTACAGGCGCGAAAACTAGTCACTTTTCTACAAGATTCACCATTTTTACTTGGCAAGGGGGCAGGGGTCTTATCGTAAAATTTGTGATTTAAATATATAAATATTTTTAGGCTGTACTCAGTGCCAGAGAAAATGCATGACTGTTTTCTCTGTGTGTCAGGCTGTACTATAGCCTATAGAGCAACAAACCAATGGAGTGAGCGCACCTCTATTCTCGCCAATCAGCAGTGTCCAAACTTGACTTGACTGTTTTTGTCATATATCATTGAATTCTTGTTCCCCCTGACTTTTATTCTGCTATAATTGACGACTCTGTAAAGGTATCAGAGAACTATTCCATACAGTCATCATGTCATTAATACACCTGTGAATCCTTAAAATGCACTCTACATAAGCAGCTTATTAGTCTTTGGAACATAGCTTATACAGTATATATTCATTTTCCTTCGGGTTAGTCCCATATTTATCTGGAATCGCCATAGTGGAATAAACCGTCAACTATTCCGGCATATGCTTTACGCAGCGGATGCCCTTCCAGCCGCAACCCAGTACTGGGAAACACTATGGCCTTTTTTTGAAAATTTCTGCACTAAGCATATTGCATTTATGTTGGCATATACCATTCGTTAATATTCTGTACTACGAGATGCTACGAATTTGCTTCTCGAAAATAACTACAACAATAAATTCAACAGTTTATAATTTATTATAAAAGTTAGTGTCCCTATGGAGAAAATGAATGGAGTTCAAAAAAACCCTGCTGCTATCTAACCATTATCCAGCTCACCTGCAGTGTTACGTCCTGTATTCTCTTTTAAAATATTCCTGTTTCTTCATAATGTGTGTGCTTGCAGGTCTGGAGGAGCTGGTGTTGTCTGAGATCAGTTCTCCGAGTCGTACGCAGCAGACGGGCGACAGCAGCAGCATCTCCTCCTTCAGCTACAGAGATATCATGAAAGACGGGGCTTCGGCTCCCTGCACCAATAAGGTAAATCCAGCCGCCCACTGGGGGCCAATGACCCTCGCAAAAACTGTTTCCACGCTTGATGCTTTTTTCTGCAGCTCCCAAGAGCATTTGAGTCCTCTGCAAGCTATTATTATACCCCATGATCCCATAAATATACTGTGCCTGTGAATAAACAGGGGAGAAAAGCATGGTTGTCGTGACATGCTGGAACTATCTTGAGGGACACGAGTGTGGGTTAAAGAAGAAAATCAGAAATTTTAAGAGGGATAGTTCACCTGGAAATGAAAAATCTGTCATTATTTACCTTTATGAGTTTCTTTTTATTCATAAGATATTTTAAAATGTTGGAAACTTGTAACAAATGACTTCAATAGCATTTGTTTTACCTACTATAGAAGTCAGTGGTTACAGATTTCTAACGTTTGTAAAAGTATCTTTTTTTTTGTTTTACAGATGGAAGAATCTGTAAAGGGATAGTTCACCCAAAAATTTAAAATCTCTCATTATTTACCTTTTTAAGTTTCTTTCTTCTTCAGAAGATATTTTGAAAAATGTTGAAAACTTGTAACCATTGACTAAAATATTTCAAAATATCTTCTTCTTTTGTTCAACAGAATGATAAATCCGTCATCATTTACCTTTGAGTTTCTTTCTTCTTGAAAAGTGTTGGAAACCTGCAACTATTGACCTCCATAGTATGTGTTGTTCCTAGTATGGAAGTCAATGGTTACAGGTCTCTAACATTTTTTTAAATATCTTCTTTTTTGTTTTACAGAAGAAACTTTAAATTGAAAGGTCACCAAAAAAAATGAAAATTCTTTCATAATTTACTTTTATGAGTTTCTTTCTTTTTATTCAGAAGATATTTTAAAAAATCTGGAAACCTGTAACCATGAACTTACATAGTATTTATTTTTCACACAAAGGAAGTCAATGGTTACAGGTTTCTAACACTTTTCAAAATGTCTTTTTTTTGCTCTACAGAAGAAACTTTAAAGAGATAGTTCACCTAAAATGAAAATTCTGTCAATATTTACCTTTATGAGTTTCTTTCTTCTTCAGAAGATATTTTGGAAAATGCTTGAAACCTGTAACCATTGACCTCTATAGTATTTGTTTTTCTTACAATGGAAGTCAATGGTTACATGTTTCTAACAATTTTACATTTTTTTCTTTTTTGTTCTTGGGAAGAAAGAAGCTTTAAAGGGAGTGTTCACCCAAAAATAAAAATTCTGTCATTATTTACCTTTATGAGTTTCTTTCTTCTTCAGAAGATATTTTGGAAAATGCTGGAAACCTGTAACTATTGACCTCAATAGTATTTGTTTTTTCTATTATGGAAGTCAATGGTTACGGGTTTCTAACATTTTAAAATATCTTTAATTTTGTTCCACAAAATGAAAAATCTGTTATCATTTACCTTCATGAGTTTCCCCAATTTTTTCAATTCACCTTTATTTCTATCGCGCTTTTACAATGTAGATTGTGCCAAAGCAGCTTGAGTTTCTTCTTATTCAGAAGATATTTTGTAAAATGCTGGCAACTTGTAACCACTGACCTCCATAGTATTTGTTTTTCCTACTATGGAAGTCAATGGTTACAGGTTTCTATCATTTTTCAAAATTATTATTTTATATTATATTATACAGATTATACAGATATATATTATTATATATATTATACAGAAGAAAGAAACTTTTAAAAGGGATAGTTCACCTAAAATTAAATTTCTGTCATTATGTACTTTTATGAGTTTCTTTCTTATTCAGAAGATATTTTGAAAAATGCTGTAAACCTGTAACCACTGACTTCCATAGAGTTTGTTTTTCCTACTGTGGAAGCCAATGGGTAAAGGTTTTAAACTTTAAAAAAATATATTTTTTCTTCTACAGAAGAAAGAAACTTTAAAGGTATAGTTCACCCAAAAATAAAAATTGTCATTATGTACCTTTTTACATTATGTATATTTTTTGTTCTACAGAAGAAAAAATCTTTAAAGGGATAGTTCACCCACAAATGAAAATTCATAATTTACCTTTATGAGTTTCTTTCTTATTCAGAAGCTGTATTGAAAAATGTTGGAAACCTGTAACCATTGCCTTCCATAGTATTTGTTTTTACCTACTTTTGAAATCAGTGGGTAAAGATTTCAACATTTTTCAAAATATTTAATTTTTTGGTCTACAAAAGTAAGAAACTTTAAAGGGATAGTTCATCCCAAATAAAAAAAAAATCTAAAATATTTTATTTTTTGATCAACAAAAGAAAGAAACTTTAAAGGGATAGTTCATCCCAAATAAAAAAAAATCTGTCATTATTTTCTTTTGAGTTTCTTTCTCATTCAGAAGATATTTAGAAAAATGTTGGAAATCTGTAACAATTGACTTCCATAGTATTTGTTTTTCCTATTACAGAAGTTAATGGCTACAGGATTCTAACATTTTTCAAAATATCTTCTTATTTGTTTTACAAAAGAAAGAAACTCATAAGCTTTGGATCCACTTGATGGTTAATATATATTAAGTACATTTAAATTTTGGGGTGAACTATCCCTTTAAGGTGTTTATTATTGTTAAATCTATGGAGTTTTATCATTCATTTTTCATTTCCTATTTGCAGAACACTTGAATAATACATCATTGATAATCATCTAGTTGACTTTCAAATGCGTTTATCAAAGCACAGCATGTCAAGATGCTTGTTTTACGCTGTTAGTTTGAGGCATAAAGCATATCCGTCATGCTTAAAATGTGTTTATTGAGAGTCGTCATCATTCTTTAGTAAGGGAAGATCATTTTTTTTAAGCCTCAGGGAAAATGACACTCATGGGATAGAAATAGTACACACAGGAGTCTTCAGGACGAGCCGACCTTCATTTGATTGGATTGTTTTCAGCTCCTTAAAACAAACTAAAGGACAGAGTAGAAGGCGGCTGTAATTTTTTTGGGATGGCTTTCATGCCATAGTTGGTTAATGGGGAAATGATTGACAGGATGTCTTTATGGAAAGACATTAAATCGTTTGAATAAATCGAGTTGGTTTGATCGTTAAATAATTGCTAATTTTTACATCGTTTTTAAAGTTTCAGTTGTGCTTTGTGTTTTTTATTTATATTTGATATATTATTTTGAATTTAGTATATGATTGAATTTTTATTTTATGATTTTAATTTCTATTTAGCTTTTTTTTTTCCAGTTTCATTTATTTGTCATTTTATCTTAAACCTAAAACATTTTGGTTTTGTTTCAATTACAAAAAATGTCTTTAGTTTTAGTGCACAATAACAGTACTGCTAATTTGATGTATTCTGTGGAACATTCATCCATTAATTCTCCGTCAGCTTAGTCTCTTTTTTCATCAGGGGTTGCCACAGCATAAAACATATGCTGGATTAGTTGATGGTTTATTCCGCTGTGGGGACCCCAGATTAATAAAGGCACTAAGCCGAAAAGAAAATGAATGAATGAATATATTATCAGTGACATTTAGATTTTTGGGCTATACTTTCCCTTTTAATTGTGTGGCCAAAACACTGATCTTAGTCATCTTATAGTAGTAATATACCAATAATAGTTATTTTATTTTATACTTAATTTATTTTTAGTATATTAATATATTATGTTCAGTGACTTTTTTTTTCATTTTTGAGTTTATACCATCTCTTTAATTGTGTGGCCAAAACACTCATCTTAGTCATCTTATAGTAGTAATATAATAATAATTGTTTTTATTTTAATTAATAATTTTTAATTAATTTATTTTCTTAATTTATTTTTAATATATTAATATATTTTCAGTGACTTTTTTTTTCTTTTCATTTTTGAGTTTATACCATCTCTTTAATTGTGTGGCAAAAACACTCATCTTTTTTTTCTTAAGCAATGATTTTATTTTATTTATTTATTTATTTATTTATTTATTTATTTATTTATATATTATGATTAGTATTAGTGTTAGTATTAACATTATCGTTTCTCTCTCCACAGTCAAACACCAGCAGCCCTCAGTCTCAACGGCCCGCTGACCTTTCAGACGATGAGGTCAGTGAGCTCTTCCAGAGGCTTGCCGAGGTCCAGCAGGAGAAGTGGATGCTGGAGGAGAAGGTACAGTATGAGCTTCGAATCAATCCCTGCAGTCTCGGGTTACTAGCAAAACTTTAACGCTGCAGGAGAAGCCCAGGTTTGCAGCACTGCAGCAAGCCTTTACCAGAGGGGCCTATAAGTGCTGAACTGTGTCTTCACATCATCAAATATGCATGCAGGCATCGATGTTTTCCCATTTGAATCGATCGGTTTTGGTTAGTGACTATTTGAATGGAAATATGTAGTTAGGGCTTTGACAAGTGTCAACTCTTTGTTAGGCAAAGAGACCTGATACTGCAAGGTCAAACTCATGGTTTCTTAAATTAGCTCAATTTAGCAATGGTTTTAATGGGAAGTATTATTTTTCATATATGAGATTGAATTTAAATTAGTTTTCAGAATTTCATTGCTAAGCAAATCTGTGAGATGAGCGTCATGCTAACAATATCATGTGCTGCTGTTATAAATTGAAATACAGCAGTGTATATTTTGTATGTTATGTTGATATATGTTATGTACATTATTTGCTTTATGTAAATTGATATGAATGCAGTATTTTTTCATAGCAAATCATGTTATTCATCAACAATTAATTAAATTGATTAAAAGTGACAGTAAAGACATTTATAATTTGTTTAGTTTAATTTTGGAACTATTACATATTTAATTTTGAACTTTTATATGTTTAATAATGCTCAAATGTATTGTTTTAACAGAAACTATTAAGTAGCTGTTTTCAAGATTATTTATTATCATTATATCATTAGCAAATTTCATTATTTATTTTTTGTTTTAAGGATTTTAAATTGCAACAAACATTAAATTAAATTAAAATTCAAACATTAAATTCATTAAATAGTTTTTGTAAAGGAAATTAATTTATAAAAATAATAATAAAAAATTTATTAAATTTAAATTAATTAAATAAAAATTATATAATACAAATCTATTGCTTTAAACAGGTTTGTATATTAGTTTTTTGATTTACAGTAATACCCACTCATCCAACATCAGATCATTGAAATAAGTATTATTTTCTCAAATTTTATAAAAAAGATGATATCCTTTAACCACAATAAAATAGAGGGTGGCAATAAATGAAATCTAATTTATGACGTGTCACCCGAAGACAATGAGGCTGTAAATTTAGCATTGGCATGTCAGGTTTAAATAGCACTTTATAACAAAAATAAATAAATAAAATATATACATTTTTAATTGACATCAACATTATCGATCTGATTATACTTCATTTTAAATTAAATAAATGCTGATCAGCATAAGATATACAGTTGAAATCAGAATTATTAGCCCCTCTGAATTATTAGCCCCTCTGAATTATTCGCCCCCGTTTAGATTTTTTCAACACATTTCTAAACATAATAGTTTTAATAACTCATTTCTAATAACTGATTTATTTTATCTTTGCCATGATGACAGTAAATAATATTTGACTAGATATTTTTCAAGACACTTCTATATAGCTTAAAGTGACGATTAAAGGCTTAACTAGGTTAAATAGGTTAACTAGGCAGGTTATGGTAATTAGGCAAGTTATTGTATAACGATGGTTTGTTCTGTTGACTATCGAAAAAAATTATAGCTTAAAGGGGCTAATAATTTTGACCTTAAAATGGTGTTTAAAAAAATTCAACTATTCAAGCCGAAATAAAACAAATACGACTTTCTCCAGAAGAAGAAATATTAACAGTAATACTGTGAAAATGTCCTTGCTCTCTTAAACGTAATTTGGGAAATATATAAAAAAGTAAAACAAATTTAAAGGTGGACTAATAATTCTGACTTCAACTGTATGTTTAAAGTATTATAAAAGAATAGCAACATTTATTTGGTCTTATAGATAAAACTGCCCAAAATGAAGTGCATAATCTGTTTTATAACCATTTTAATGTTTATTGATGCTAAAACTTGTTGAATATTGACTAAACAGGAGCTAAGAGCATTTTCGAAAGCTATCTCTATCTGGCAGTGATTGCACTATCCTCACCTGTGTGTGTGCCTCTATATCAGGTTTATCAGACGTTTGTGTGGCCGTTGCGTGTGGCAGTTTATTGCAGATTTTATCTCTGTGTCGTCTGTTCAGGTGAAACACTTGGAGGTCAGCTGCGCTTCAATGGCCGATGACATCTGTAAAAAGAGTGCCATTATTGAGACGTACGTCATGGACAGCCGGAGAGGTAAAGCAGCTTTTCTCCATCCCTCTTTTGTCATTGTTCGCAGGCTCTTGTTTTTCTGAAGGGTTTACAGATGAGGTTAGGTGATAGCTGATACCCATCATGCTTTGATTCTTAGGAAAAGCGACAGCTGAAGTGTATCAGACATGAGCGTGTCACTTTGTTGTGTCTGCGGATAAAAGGGCTATTTAGACTGATACAGAGAAAATTGCATAACATTTTTTTTATTCTATTTTTAGATCTGCGCTTGTACTTGCGTAATCTGCCACTAAATGTTTTAGCGGTACTATTTATAATGCTGCTATTTTGGTGCTACTGTACAGTCCGGCGTCTTCCTAAAAGCACTTTGCGACTGGAAATAATATATAATAATAAATGGGAGGATGGGTTTGTTTTAATGCTCTGATTACAATTAAAGATGTTGTATGTAAGTTTTTGACTCTTCTAAAGCATGAAAATACCCTTATCTGTTTGCAGATATTTAAGGAACGTTCTTGTTTATCTGAAAAACAATGCTGAGGTCAGATATTCTGCTTTGAAAATATGCGTTACATGCCAGAACAGCTTTCTTTGTTTTGGTCATTTAACTCAACCAATGCCAATTTAGCCAATTATATTTCAGCCCCCTGAGATGCTTTGATGGAAAACAGCGTATTTCATTTATTCAGTCATGATGGCTCTCAAAGCATGCGTCCACGACCGAAATGCAACCTCAGGTGTACCGTAGCAGACTTTTAAATGAGACGCAGATTCAGAGCTCCACATGAGGTGGTTGGTAATTAGCATATAATATAAATATTGCGAACGTAAACATTAGGTGAGCAACAGTGTTGGGCAAGCTACTTGAAAAATATAGTGAGCTAAGCTATTAATTACACTACTTAAAATGTAGCTTAAGTTATTTAATAATTCAGTTCAGCTATTTACTGTAAATAATATTGTACCAAACAGAAACAAATTATAGTATTAAAAAAATCTAATAAAACCAGGTGTTAAGCAAAGTACTATAGTAAATACTATAGAAATATTTACGAATAAGCATTAAATTACACTAACTTACATATTGTGGTATCATTAATAACTATCATGAAATGATAGTAATAACCGTAGTATACTTTATATATGTAAAACTCCTCTCCCTCAGTCATCTTTCCATCAAGCAAGTATCTCGTGTCAGCCCAATGATTGATTTGCGACGTCACTGACCAAAGCGAGAGGTGGCAGTAACACACCAAAAAGTTTGTTGTCAACCATCATAAAACAGGAAGAAGAAGAAATCGTCATTCTCACCATCATATGGATTTACCTTCATCAGTTAGACACCGGCCTCACAGCCCGTGAATATTGGTGCTGTCACTTATTGATCTGCGATCGGTAAATGTAGCTTGTGTGAATACTATTGCGCTACTTCACAAAAAATAGCTTCGCTACTAAAAAGCTATTGGATTTTTAAAGTAGCGACGCTACCGCCATGCTACTGAGAATTGTAATTAAGCTACTGCCCAACACTGGTGAGCAGGTTACATTGTAACCCTATGACCTAACAACACGCTTTGTGAGATTTGCGGCGATAAGTAATTTGGCTGTTTGCACCAGACGAAACGCAACATAAATTTAAGTACAGCCATTCAGAAGCACAGAATAGTGCACTTACTGCACTCTAACAAAATGGTAAGGTTTATAATCTAATTATACATATTAAACCTCTTTAACATTATTATATGTGTTGGCTTGCACTGAGTCACCGTTCTAAAGTTTCAAATGGTTTATTTTATTTAATATTTATTATATTTATCTGCTGCTGCTTTTAGTAGTATAGCAATAGAGTTATAAGCCGTTTCTAAAATATATATTTCAGGTATTGGTTAGAACAAAACTCCTTTTAATATGGAAAATATTTCTTCTATCACGTGCTGTTTCTTACACAGTAAGGATGTTGATTTATTGGGGAAGAATGTTAAACATTGATGTCATGATTAATTACTGATGTTTGTGTTGGGGTGTCACTAAAAAGATTCGTGAATTTCTGTATTAAATGAATGAAATCTTGCTTTTGTGAACCAGATCTATACGTGAGATGTGCACACTGCTGTTGGTATCATTAATCTGGCAACCTGCAGTTGCGTTTGTTTTGAACCAGGTGTGCAATACCTAGTTCACCTACTGGGTGTCAAACTTACCTACTGCACCTTTAAACAATGCCTCATCTATATGTCTGTGCTTTGGTAAACACCGGCATTTGTAGCTCCGCCTTTTGAAAAGAGTGCTGGGAGCACAATCTCATTTAAATTTAAAGCAACAGTCACCAAAATTACAGTTTCAAAAGGTATAAAACATTATTTTTTGGGGGTATTTTGAGTTGAATCTTCACATGCACACTCCTGGGATATCGGAAATAAATTTAAATACAACATAATGTATATTTTGTATGTTATGTTGATGATTTTTTAGCTTTATGTAAATTGATATGAATGCAGTGTTAGGAAAGTGTTTTTTTCTAAGCAAATCATGTCATTCATCAACAATTAGCTAAGTTGATTAAAACTGATTGTAAAGATATTTATAATTATTTTAATTATTATTATAAGCTTAGGGTTTGGATTTTTTAAAGCAGCTTAATTTAATGTTTTTTATAGGAAGTATTATTTTTCAAATATGAGATTGAATTTAAATTAGTTTGCAGAATTTCATTGGTAAGCAATTCTGTAAGATGAACTTCAACAATATCATGTGCTGCTGTTATAAATTGAAATACAGCAGTTTATATTTTGTATGTTATGTTGATATGTTATGTAAGTTTTTTGGTTTATGTAAATTGATATGAATGCAGTATTTTTTCATAGCAAATCATCATGTTATTCATCAACAATTAATTCAATAGATTAAAAGTGACAGTAAATACATTTATAATGTTAGTTTAGTTTAATTTTGGAACTATTACATATTTAATTTTGAACTTTTATATATTTAATAATGCTCAAATGTATTGTTTAACAGAGACTATTAAGTATCTGTTTTCAAGATTATTTATTATCATTATATCATTAGCAAATTTCATTAATTATTTTTGTTTTAAGGATTTTAAATTGCAACAAACATTAAATTACATCAAAGTTAAAACATTGAATTCATTAAATATTTTTTGTAAAGGAAATTTATATAAAAAAACAAAATTATTAAAAAATGATATAATACAAATGTATTGCTTTAAACAGGTTTGTATATTTGTTCTTTGATTTACAGTAATACTCATCCAACATCAGATCATTGAAATAAGTAATAAAAGGTTTGTAAATTCTTTTTATTTTCTCATTTTATAAAAAAGATTATAATCACAATAAAATAGGTCACCCTAAGACAATGAGGCTGTAAATTCAGCATTGGCATGTCAGGTTTAAATAGCATTTTATAGCAAAAAAAAAAACAAAACAAAAAAATTTTTAATTGAAATCAACATTATCGATCTGATTATACTTTATTTTAAATTAAATAAATGCTGATCAGCATACGATATACAGTTGAAATCAGAATTATTAGTCCCTCTGAATTATTAGCCCCCCTGAATTATTTGCCCCCTGTTTATTTTTTTCCCCAATTTCTGTGTAACAGAGAGAAGATTTTTTCAACACATTTCTAAACCTTATAGTTTTAATAACTCATTTCTAATAACTGATTTATTTTATCTTTGCCATGATGACAATAAATAATATTTGACTAGATATTTTTCAAGAGACTTCTATATAGCTTAGGTTAATTAAGTTAACTAGGCAGGTTAGGGTAATTAGGCAAGTTATTGTACAATGATGGTTTGTTCTGTAGACTATTGAAAACATATATGGCTTAAAGGGGCTAATAATTTGGATTAAAACTGCTTGAAAATATAAATGTTTTGCTTTCATATTAATACATATTGCTAAATAGGTAATAATTATTAACTTTTTAAATAAAGTAAAAAAATAATTATTTCTGCTTTTGTCTAAAAGTACAATTCTAGGGTCCGATCTTGTGCTGTAGCATGATATGCTTGTCTTTTAAAACTACACCCTTTGAAATTAAAATAAATATAAATTTAAGATGAGAAATACATGAAACAAACATTATAGGTGTGATAATGACAGTCAATCAAAAATATTCCTTAGAATACTATACTTTCTTACACATCATAAATTGTACTGTATATGTATGTAAATGTGTAATGGACAAGGTTAAAACTGCTTAAATTTGACTTTGGAAAAGGTGTAAGAATTTACTCTATTGTTTATTAATTATTTTTATATTTTAAATATTTGTAATATTTTAATAAATGTAATTTTATTTTATTTACATTTGAGTGATTTTTAGTGCTTCAACAAAAAAATGTTTCAGTTTCAGTGATCTAATGTTTATATTTCATTTAATTTAATCTTGTGTGCAGTTAGCAAAACTTATTTTGATCATAGCTTTAGTTTCTGAAAGTACTATCTGTCTTTTTCTTTGATTTTTGTGCAACTGTGAGACAGTTCAAAGTCATTTTCTGTGCTAATCAATGTTTGTGTTGGAAGAGCTTTAAAAGACTTGTCTTTGAACATGAATTGGACCCCGCAGTGTTTCTTTAAAATTTTCTTTATTTGTCTTTATTGATATATTGCTTAGAAAGTTCTCTTTAAACTCTATGAACTCTCCCTAGCACTGTTTCTTTGAGAGATTCCGGTAAAAGTCACTTTTCCAGAGGACTGAATACACTCCTGACACACGGTGACCCTTTTTTAGAATTTGGAACAATCTGGAGCAGCTTCTTGACAGCTGGTTGGTTTGCTTGTGTGCATGCAAACATTCAAACTCAATAATATTGGCAGAGCTTGTCTCAAAAAAAAAAGTTTGGTATAAAGCACTGGATTTCTGCACTCACACAAAGATCTCGTATATAAAAAATATTTCAGTCTTGTGGGAAAATAGCACTAGTACTTTTTAGCTTCCATAAAGCCTCAGACAGGAAGCCCAGCTTTGCAGAAACTCTGGAATTTTATATAGTTATAGCATGAGTTTATCTTTATATCATTGTTGTTTATCACTTTTTTTGTAATACATAATTGACCCTTTTCACAAGACTGTTATGACGCGTTTAGTGGTCATCAGCATCTTAAATACTTTAAAGATTTTAATATTTAGATTTTTTTAAAAATGTATGAACATTTATTTGAATTTATGTATGCATTATATCATCTTAGCAAATTACAAAAAACTACCACAAAAACTGATTACCGCTTATGCTAGGCATTTCTAATGGAAAATTGAATGTTTTTCTCTCTTCTGGCTGCCGTTATCGGTTTCACACTTTTTTTTTTTTTCCTTTTTCTAAAAGTCTTGATAACATCATCAGGGAGTTTTTCTTTTATTATTTCAGCAAATTGGATAAAAAAATTATTATAAATACATTTTATTTATTTATTTAATAAATACATTTTATTTGTATTTAGCAAATACAATTTATTCATGTCATGCATGGTTATTTATGCTATCCAAAAAAATGACCAATCAAATGGGACCTTAATATCTTTATACCCACCTCCCCAATTGGTGTTGTTATGCTATTGGCTAGAGCAGGCTACGGCCCAAAGGTGAACCCAGAGCCGTTGAGAGAGAGTTTTAACAACTCCAATGGAATGTTTTATCAACAACAATGGCGCCTTGTGGAGCCTTTAAACGAGTTCCCAGAAGTTAACACTTACAGCTGGCTTTGCGCTTTTGAAAAAGTAAGAAAAATTTCAGAAATAAGATTGTGGATTTTGTTTAACGTTATCTAGCATTATTTGAATTAACAGCAAAGCACATTCTGGAACTATTTGAGTCTACATGAATCAATTGACAAGCAAGCATTTTGAACTTCCGTTGTCGCAAAACTGGGCCTGGTCTCTCAAGTTTTTTTCCCTTCACTTTCGTCAATTGCTGACGTTTTTTTTCTCACCACTGGTTTGCTTGGTTTGGGACCTGTGGAGCTGTTCATCGATGGATTTGCTCTTCAGTGTTTCAGCAGTGAAATTTACCACACAGAACTGAACTAAACTCTGAAAATTGGACTGAAGCAGTTTCAATTTACTAGAGTTTCTATGTTAAGCTGCTTTGACACAATCTACATTGTAAACCCACTATAGAAATAAAGATGAATTGAATTGAAATCTAGACTAGACAATTTGATACTTGATGATAGTTTTTTTTTTAAGGTAAAAGAAAAATGTCTGTCACCTGCATATTTTAGTATGATCATTCAATTTATGAATAAAAAAAGCATTTCTTTAGCGGAAACATTATATCTCAAGAAATAGTGTTAACACAATACTCAACAATATTGCATATCGCGTATTTTCCCAATTTTGTGCAGCCCTAATAAAGGCTTATCTGCTTCATGGTTGAACTAACAATTTTTGCAAGATTTATTCAGCTTAAGGCCCAATCCCAATTTTATTTTTTTCCCCTTCCCCTTGGCTCTTGAAACAGAGTGTGAAGGGAAAGGGCTTCGAAATGTACCCCTAAGAAAAGGGATACCACTACAGCAACTGCACACGTCATCATATGTCATCTCGATCTCTTACTTCATATGAGATTGACGACTGCTTTATTCATTCCAGTTGCACTATTTTTTGGTACTTACCTTTAGGAAATCACTGAAGGCATATATTATGATGTTATAACGATATAATGTGGCAATAAGCTTGTAACTGTAAAACACATTAAAACAACATTAACATTATACCAGACACTGTAAAAAGCTCATTCCCAGCCACTAGACTTTTCTGACAGGGTATTTAAGTGTCATCGAGTCACTGAATGTTGTGGAATTACTATAGAGGAGTTATTATTAGGGCTTATAGAATTTATCGATTTAATTTTTATTTTAGCATTTTTTTTTTTAAAGCATGACGGTAAAACACAAACACAGCTATGAATGTATTAAAACATATGCTTGTTTGTTGTAAACATTCATAATGACAAAAAAAACTAATTTGTGCATCCCCTTCTGTGTGCAGCTATGCTGCTGTTGTAGATGGTGTATTTTGGGAAATTTTTTTACCTCTTGGTCTCGAATGTGGTCCTGAAAAATCTCAGTTTTATGTTCTCCATTTATCTAACCCTTGCCCTTAGCCCTACCCCTTTAAGATAAAGAAAATTGAGATACCCCCACCCCTTTATGTGAACGAGCAATATGAGGGGTAAGGGGAAGGACTAAGGGGTAGAATTGGGATTGGGCCTTAATGTAGTTTTGTACATGTACTAATGCATTTATAACATCTTACCAGTGAAGTTTTACTAAGATAGATTGGCACAGTCCTAATTGAGCCACTCGTCCATCCCTGTTTCTGATTGGATAAATACATGCAGATCGTTTACATAAGGTCTGCATTTGCTTTTCTGCATCATGCAGTGTCTTTGGGGTAATTATAGAGACTGTGATTAGGGAGTTTTTGCCTCATTTAAAGCACGGCTTCTCTTGTGTTTCCCTGAGAACAGAGTAGAGGTGATAATGTTGAATCTTCCTGTCTTTGCCCCCCGTGTGTTCTCCTGTTTTAATTTCATGACTGACTGATTTAACATTTAATGGCAGACCAGATTCCATTAAGGCTTGTGTCGTCTAATTGTAAATATTGTGCTATAAAAGTTTAAGATCTCGGCTCCTTTGGGGTGTCGGGAGAGCTTACAAAACAGGCTAGTTCATGTAAAGGCAGTTTTTGCCTGTTACAGGCATGCAGTGAGGGGTGAGAATTAAGAATGTAGTGTTTTTAGTAGTTAAAAAAATATCTTAAAAGTGAAAAGATGATGATGTATGTGGTCAGATTCCATTTATACGATTTATACGAGTCCCAGTGTGATGTTAAATGTTGCTTTAAGTCTTCTGTTTTATCGTATTAGCCAGGCATATGATGGCTAGGATAGTCTTTCAGAACAGCACTGGAAACAATTCTTCATATCCTACAATAATTGAGGGTAGACCCAGGGAAATGTAAAAATGGGGAGGTGGAGACTCCATAGAAAGATGAAGAAAGGATGCAGAAGGTAGCAGCGCTAGATGAGAGCTGACATTAGCAGGATGTAAATGATTCAGAATGCCGACATGCCTCAGTGAACCCAACACTCATCCTCAATAATGCAGCAGAAAGACTGAGCACCCCTCTTGTCTCCACTCCTCCGTCCTCTCTCTCCCCTCCCTTCTACTTTATCCTTACACCAGTGCAGCTCCCCGTAAATTCATGCCTGTGACATAACAAATGAAACAGTGCGACATTTTATCTCAGACAGAGGGTTTTGAGTCAGTAGCAGTTGCTGTTGTTTTTGCTATTGTGTTGAAGAAATGGCAAGTCTGGAAGAGCCCGCATAAGCCAGACGAATAACACCTTGGGGCTGTTGATGACCCTTGACTTTCCAGAACTTTCCGCAATACTCTTCAGAAATATGGGTGGCATAGAAGACTGTGAAATCCTTAGACAGCTTTTCCAAAGGTTTTGCCTGCTACGTTGTGCAAATCAGTTCCACAAGCATGGAAATGCCTCTGCCGTGTTTCAGGACACATGGTTTGGGTAAAGTAACCCTAGGATCGTTTCGTATGTCAACGCAAATGCTGAAACTGTCAACCGTTAGGCAGCAGTAGAAAATTATGCATGAATGTTTGAGTCTGTAGCAGTTTCTATTGTCACCAGTGTGGAAGTCAGAAAATGCGTGTGCCACCTTGGAGTTATTGTTGACCCTTCATTTAGCAAAGCTTTCTGCAAAATTCTTCCTTTGGGAAGGAAACAAGTATAAGATTCTGTGGATTGTAAAAGGCACATCAGTTTTTAAAGAGTTTTGCTTGGTACATCATTCAAATCAGTCCTACAACCAAGGATGCACCTTTGTAGCATTTTAGGCCATGTGCTTTTAATGATGTAGCCTCAAGATAATTCTCAATCCTTCAAGACAAATGCAAAAAATGTGAACTGATTGCAGTTTTTGTTGTTGCCAATGTGTTGAGGAAAAGAAAGGTCAGGAAGTGGCTTAAGTAAGCTACATATCTGACCCTTTATCTTCTACAACGTCTTTCCTTTCAAGGAACAGTATAAGATTCTATGGATTGTAAAAGGCACGTAAGTTTTTAAAGTTTTACTTGATGCATTATTCACATCAGTCCCACAACCCAGGATGCACCTTTGTAGCATTTCAGGCGAAGCACTTTTAATGATGTAACCTCAAGATCATTTTTAATCCTCCAAGACAAATGCAAAAAAATTGAACCTCCAACGTCTGATTGCAGTTTTTGTTGTTGCCAATGTGTTGAGGAAAAGAAAGGTCAGGAAGTGGCTCAAGTCAGCTGCATATCTGACCCTTTACCTTCCACAACGTATTCCCCTTCGAAGAACAGTATGAAATTATATGGATTGTAAAAGGCACATACGTTTTTAAAAGAGTTTTACTTGCTACATTATTCAAATCAGTCCCTCAACCAAGGATGCACCTTTGTAGCATTTTAGTCCATGTGGTTTTGGTAATGTAACCTCAAAATAATTCACAATCCTTCAAGACAAACTCTAAAAATATAAGCCGCTGTTTTATGTTTGAGTCTGATTGCAGTTTTTGTTGTTGACAATGTGTTGAGGAAAAGACAAGTCAAGAAGTGGCTCAAGTAATTTAAAAGTCTCAGCCTTTACCTTCCACAATGTCTTCCCCTTCAAAGAACACCATACGATTCTATGGATTGTAAAAGGCACAATAGGTATCCCAATTATGTACCCTGCCACATTGTGGAAAGCAGTTGTACTACCATGGAAACGCCTCTGCGGTATTTCATGCCTTAACCAGGATAATTGCATATTCCTTAAGACAAAGCTGAAAATGTCAACTGCTAAGCTGCAGTAGGCAATTATATAGGAATATTTGTTGGCGGATCTCTGCATGCGTGTTGAATGGCTTATTTGCGCAGCCTCCACTCATTAGCTATTCTGCTACATGCCGCAGTCATGTGTGCACAGCCTAAGTACTGCTGGAAGAAGTCAGCTGGGGTGAGACGCTGCTGCAGTCTGGAAACCCACTGCCGTCCTGCTTGAACCCTCTTTTAGGCCTTTACTGAAGCGTGAAGTTAGCTAACCTTTCAGTGTACTCCGGCCTCTTCCTGCTGCATCATTTAAAGGAGAAACTATCCTTATCATGTGCCCTATAGCTCCAAAACCCACTGAGATAATGTGAGTCACAGCAGAATTATTTTTCTTCCCTTTACGAGCAAATTTGGTCCACTTAAGAGCGTATTACACCACCGGGAGCAGGTGCTAATGGGTGCTCTGTTTGCCGAGGTAGCAAGAACAAATACGAGAAGAACGGACCATCGATATCCACACCGAGATCCCTCGATAGAACAGGTCACATCTGTAACTGAGACTAACACATGGTTGCAAAGAGGAAGGAACCTTGTTGTTGCAATGAAATGGCCTGTTTGCCCCCTGGCAGAGGTTTCAGTTAAGTGGTATTTCTCCAGTGAGAGATGGCTGAGAGGTTGCAACCGCAGCCGTGCAGGATCTGCCACTTTGACTGATTCAAAACTGCTGATTCCTGCACAGGCCTGAGGAGATTGCCAGTGAGGCTTTGCAAAGATGTGACCAACTTTCCTGTCGGGTTCTTCACACGGTAATTGCATGTGTTCTGCTGTGATCTTGAAACTTTGTTAATATAAATATCGTTAAAATCTAAATCAGTGAATCTCAACCATGTTCCTGGGGGACCACAAGCTGTGCACATTTTCCATGTCTAATGTGGCTTTAGTTCAACGGCTCTGGCTGGCTGAGTTGTCATAGAAACAAAAACCTATTAGTGATTTATAAAAAGAGGAGGAGCTACTTGATATGTCCCGCCTTATCTTCATTTTTCATTGCGCAACCCTGATAAGTCCCACTTCATTTTCTGCAAGTTGTGACCTCAGCACTCTGTCGTAGTTCAGCTGAGCGTGTGATCAGGGATCCCCTGAGTCGTGAGTCTGGAACATCTGCGTGCCTTCCGTCTACCTCCCACCCCTCATATTCATCTGCTTCCGTGACTTGGTTTTCTATGTTCAAATGCGCTTCTGATCCAACAGCGAAACTCTGTCTGCGTGAGCGCCTGGCGCCTTTCCACACCGTTGAAAGCCATCGGCTTGACATTTTCCAGCCATTAGAGCTGGGGAGTCCTCTTTGTAAATCTTCTTTGTGGATTTATCAAAGTGTCTCCTTAGAGTGCTCGGCCGCTGCGCTCCAGCAAATTAGAATTAATGCCACTGATCAATATGGAAGAATTACTGGTTACAGACAGGTGTGCAGTTTTCCATTTGCACTGTCATTAGCACAAACATTGATGTAGCCATCGAAGGATTCGCTCGTCTTGTTCCCCAAAGAGGCAGATGCATTAACTTCAGTGTGAGTTATTCGTACTGGATGGGAATAACACCACGGTGAAAGGAGACACTGCAAAATCAGAAAATGAAAATTGCAATTTTTTCTTTCTCTAGATGTTAATAGAATTCTAATGAAGGAATGCATTGACTGTAATGCGTTATGTGGATGCTATGCTAAGTAGGCAGTGGTTATTGAAAAGTTTGGATGAAACAAAAAGGTTCAGTTTGATGTGGAATTGCAAATTCTTCTCATTCTTTCTATTAAATGCATTTCTACTTTATTTTTTTTAATTTGTCTAGGTTTATCATGTTAATTAGTTTTTTTTTTAATTGTCTAAATTACAATTTATTCCTGATATTCAAATCTGAATTTCCATCATCATTATTTCAGTCTTCAGTGTCACTTCTGATCCTTCAGAAATCATTATAATATGATGATTTGCTGTTCAAGTTAAGTGTGACGTCACGCGAAACGGCTTCCGGGTCCAATTACTAATAAGACGATTAAAAACAATTTACAAGAAACGTTAACAAAGCGATGTAATACTTTCGAAAATTATGATCGCAATGTATCCATGCCTAATAGTAGATGGACAGAAAAGAATAGATTTTTTTATAAATGGTTAAAATATTGATGTCTGTGATGCAGCACGTTCAGAGACTGTTGGGTACACCATGATTTTATATATTCGCTTTAATGTGTGATATGACTAAAAAGTGGTCACAAACAAATATTTTCTCAATTCAGTTGAGTAGTGGCTTTTGACCCGGGAACAGTATTCCATACATCACGACTTAACAAGCGGATAATAGTTGTAACGAATTAGCTTAAATTGAATTGAAGAATTTAGTCTTTAAATCCAAGCAAACGTATCGTCCAGCGATCATTTGAACGGACGGTTGACTTTAACTATGGCTATTGCTATCCCAAACAAAAACCCAATTATCCAAAATCTAAGAAAAAGTCCTCAGGGGTAGCTTAAATAATGTATCAGTGCTCTTTAAGTAAGGCAATTATCAGAATAAACAGCAAAAATCAGTCCAAGGCACACAAAAAAATGTGGAAAAAGTATTAAAAAGCCTTTACTGACATGGCTATTTCTTAAAACTGCATCTACGTGTTTCAGCAAACACTTGCCTTCATCAGGGTAACATTTATATTTAAGCAGGGTAACAAGATCCAAGTTTAAGGCAATTCATAAATATGCTCAGGCAACTTTATTGACTAATCTAACAGTCACACTTAACACCTAACATGAACACACATTCTTACAGGTTATAGAGAAGAGTAAAGAGAGAAAAATAAGAGTGGTGTCTGGATTTTCAGTTTGAGGCTGCAAAAACTGTAGTCGTGTTGACTTCTGGTTTCACTGCACACTAAACTTAAAAAGACTCTTGACGGAAGGAAGAAAGAGAAAGGTATTGGAGATGGGAATGTTTGGGATGAGTAATCCATTTTTGTCAGGGTCTAAGTCTGTTCACTGTTCATATTTGTACATACACGTGCCTACAGACATATTTTGCCAATGAAGCAAAATTAAATAAAAATATTGCTGGTCACAGTTTGACACAGATGAGTTGATGCCAAACAAGCGCTGTTGCTGATTCCGTCCGTTCTGGATCTGCATCATAAACACTTCTGTTTATTTGCACAATTGGAGAAAGAAACCACAACACAAAACTTTCTGAAATGTGCGCAGCTTTGGAAACAAGCCGGCCAAAAGTCGGAGCATCAGGATTTTCTCTCCATCATAGCGCGCTCCGGCACTGCTCACAAACACAACAAATAGGCTATAGTTGTGATTATTTAGTGTACAACCACAAACCAACCTTTTTCCATTTGGAAAATTACAGTTATTAATTATTCTTATAAAATAACCATTTTTAATCTACGAATCAAAAAAATCCCATGATTTTCTTTATTTTTGCATAATGATAACCCCGCACCAAACATTTTATAGCTTATAAAACATGTATGCAAATTTATGTAATATTACATGTAAACAGCAAAATTGTCATATGCTATAGTAGCCTATACTCCACAAAAAGTCAACATAAAAAGGATTCAGTCAGTGTTTTCATTTTGTTATCTATATTTGTCATTTAAGTGAAAAATGTCAAGGGCAGGACTATTTATTTTATTATTTTTATTTTGTTTATTTTTGCTGTTGGAAATGCTGCAGGTGTGTGAAGAAATAAATCAGTATTTTAAAATGCAATATTTAATGTGTCAGACACAAAATAGTTTTTTTAAATTATTTACTAAATAATAATTTAATATTAGTCTGACCAGTTAAAGATTAATATTCGTTTAAAGAGTGGTGGCTGTTGGTTGGCAAAATTAACCGAAATGAGCATCCCTATATATATATATATATATATATATATATATATATATATATATATATATATATATATATATATATATATATATATATATATATATATATATATATATATATATATATATATATATATATATATATATATATATATATATATATATATATATATATATATATACTGTATATATATATATATATATACTGTATATATATATATATATATACTGTATATATATATATATATATATATATATATATATATATATATATATATATATATAGGGTCTTTTTGTTTTTGTTTAAATCCATTTTAAGGTCAAAATTGTTAGCCTCCTTAGGCATTTTTTTTCTATTGTCTACAGAACAAACCATCGTTATAAAATAACTTGCCTTATTGCCCTAACTTACTTAGTAAACCTAATTACCCTAGTTGAGCCTTTAAATGTCACTTTAAGCTGTATAGAAGTGTCTTGGAAAAAAAATATCTAGTCGAATATTATTTACTGTCATCATGGCAAAGATAAAATAAATCAGTTATTAGAAATGAGTTATTAAAATTATTATGTTTAGAAATGTTGGAAAAAAAATTCTCTACGTTAAACAGAAATTGGGGGGAAAAATAAACAGGTGGCTAATAATTTAGGGGGGCTAATAATTCTGACTTCAACTGTATATGTATACATGACCAGTTATTATTGATGCAAAATCACCAATAATGATTCAAAAATTATCAGTGCAGAAACTTTTTTAACTTTTAGCTTTTCTTTAAGCTTTTTAACTTCTAGAAACTTAAGTATCATAAAAACTGGGATGCATTTTACTTGTAGGATTCTTTTAAGCATTTTTTAAATTACAGTATAAATAAAGTGCATCCTTGCTGAGCATAATTGACTACTTTTAAAACATTAACAACACTAAGTCATAGCACTGCTATATTCAAAGCTGTGATTGTTCACCTTGTACAGCATTCATTTTATCCTTCTTTATTAAGCTGTCAAGGTTAATTAACTTATAGTCCAGATAAAGAGCAACGAGTGCACTTTGCACCTTGTGGTGTTTGCTGTCAGGCTTCAGGAGAAAAGAAAATGTCACTCATGGCCTTCAACGCCATGCATTCAAAGGTTGAACAGGCCTCTGGGAGGTAAAGTTAACATCTCAATTAGCCACGTTGCGTCACGTTCTACTTCATTTTCATGGCTTAGGGCTGTAGTACCAGTTCGTTACAGCCAGCAATGTCCGTGTGCTGTGCTAATATTGAACATGAGAACAGCTCTTCTGTTAGCCACACATAGATCTACTCTTGCTCCAATCTAATAAGGTTAAAGAGGCGTGAGATTGCTAGTGCTTAGCTTGACATACTATGATGTAACAATGCATTAAGCTCCTCAGCTAACTGTGACATGGCCTGTCATGAGAACAAGTCACAGTCGTTTGAGTGACTTAATGTTTTAAAAATCCAGGTAGTGTGCATCAGTTAATATGAGTATTACTGTTCCTGAAACGCATCAGAGCTGAGTTAGTGGCAGCTATGACCAGGAAAATTAGATTTTAAAATTTTTATGCTATTTTTGCTTAAGTTTTCCCCCCCCACTCTTAAAATATAATAATATTCATTCATTCATTTTCTTTTCGGCTTAGTTCCATTATTAATCCGGGGTCGCCAACTGCCAACGGTGAATGCCCTTCCAGCCACAACCCATCACTGGGAAAAATATTGTAATAATATAAATATAATATTTAATTTGGTGCATTAAAATGATTTACAATATTATTATTTATTATTATTTTTTTTAAGAAATATAATTTAATTTAGCATTACTAGCTTATATCAACTAATCTATTCTGTTATTAATGTTTTGCAATAGTTTGTATTTTCTGTTTAGATTTTTTTTGTAATGTTTCATTTTTACTTACTTTAACCAAGACTTTTCAGTTTCCAAACTTCTTCAATATTTTTGTCTTGTGCTTTGTAAAAGAAAGGAATTCATATTCGCTTGTTAAGGATTGCGTCATGTGAAGTGGCTTCCGAGTCCAAATCGCATCACAAACTATGGAGAAACTCAACTAATGGTAATAATAAACCTTCACAAATCAATGTAATACTTTTGAAAAGCACGAAATCACGGACCTGGTACCGGGTATGCTTAAACAAGCTGCGAACGTCATTTTTTGAGTGTACCTATACATATAATACAAGCAATAAGATAAAAACTCATACTAGGGCATTTTTACCCCAATATCCTAACGTTTTGAGGCAAATACAGTTTAAATCAGAATTATTACCCCTGAATTATTAGCCCCCCGTTTATTTTTTCCCCAATTTCTGTTTAATTAGAGAAGATTTTTTTTCAACACATTTCTAAACATAATAGTTTTAATAACTCATTTCTAAAAACTGATTTATTTTATCTTTGCCATGATGACAGTAAATAATATTTTATTTGATATTTTGAGACGCTTCTATACAGCTTAACATTACATTTAAAGGCTTAATTAGGTTAACTAGGCAGGTTAGGATAATTAGGCAAGTTATTGTATAACGATGGTTTGTTCTGTAGACTATCGAAAAAATATATAGCTTTTAGGGGCTAATAATTTTGACCTTAAAATGGTGTTTAAAAATTAAAAAAAACCTGCTTTCATTCTAACTGAAATAAACAAATAAGACTTTCTCCAGAGGAAGAAATATTATCAGACATACTGTAAAAATTTCCTTGCTCTGTTAAACATAATTTGGGACATATTTAAAAAAGAAAAAAAAAATTCAATGGAGGGCTAATAATTCTGATTTCAATTGTAGCTACATATTGTCGGATTTAAGATGCAATTATGAATGTGATTACTTGCATAGCATTAAATTGCTCAAAACCAATCAATTTTATTAATTATTAATCATCAAAAATGACTTGCAAATGAGGACAAGTAATAAAAAATATTTTAGTTTTATTAAAATCTATTTAAAAGATAAATCTCAGTATATTTCGTAGGCTTTAAGATGCCATTATGATTGTGTTTATCTTGCATCAATGTTTGTTACCAATCAATTTTATTGAATAATAATCATCAAAATCGACTTGCAAATGAGGACACGTTATAAACATTATTTTAGTTTAATCAAATATATATACCATTATATATATTTTTCACATTATTCAGTTTACCTTAGCTAAGATAACATGGTATTGGAAACGAAATTGAAACACCCCCAGGAAGTGGCCTATTTCCCATGTGCTCCATCATCTGACCGCAGGTGTAAGAGGTTATTTGACAGCCCTGTTTAGGGACACACTACTGAGCTGACCTTGAGTGTCTGCACTCAACCAGATGAAGTGAAAACCGAGAAAGAAGCAGCCCGATCGAACTTATTGCTTTTGCCCTTGACACGCAGAGGCCGGCCAGCTCGATTCCCTGTTCTGCCTCAGAGGAAAAAACTCCACTAAACTCTCTGACAGTTCACCAGAAACCTGACAACATCTAAGTAGCCAGCCTTTAAGGAGGCATCCTATTGAGCAGCTTAGATTCTCGCTCGCTTCCGTTAATCATCAATTAAGCAACATCTTTCATTTTTTAACACGCCAGCTTGTCCAGTTACAACCCCACACTGTTGTCCCCTGCTTACGGTCATTTCCGTGGTTGTGTGTTACTGTCACGAACTTTGTTGACAGACCTTGTCAGGCTATCTTTAATTTGACTCCATCCAGACTGTCAATCGCTCTGCTTTAGCCAGGGTTTCAATTTCTTGCATGCTCCTATTGGAAATCCTAGAAATCCTGTAAAATTAATGACCAGGTTTTTTTTTTACTTCTGGAAAACGCTTGGACAACAATTTTTATGGAAAAATAAGTTTGTCTTGAAAAATTATTATTGTCATTATAAGTCTTGGACATGTTACTTAAAGTAGTTAGTTAAAGTTACTAGTACTTCTCACAAATAGTTACTGAGTTAGTAGCTAAATTACATCATTATAATAATAAGTTATTACTAGGGAAAGTAACTGTTTTGTTACTTTTTAAAACTGTATGTTGGGACAATGTGAGAGAGATCTATCAAATTTAATATTGTAATGCAAATATTAACACTTCTATAGTGAAATTGTGTTTTTAGCCAATCAAAATCAGTTATGTGATTGTCCCACCCCTATACACACGTGCTAATCATCATCAGTTATGTGCCCCTCTTCCACTCAACACACAGCAGAGCAGGTCTATTCCAGACATTGAAACTCAGGGAAATTTTTACATTTTTTTTTTCCTCCATGTCTTGGGTTATCAGGAATTTTGGTTTGTTGCTTTAAGTTTTACTTTCCTTTTATCACAATGTCCTTTTTCTATACCCCATTTTTAAATATTTCTATGTTATGATATTTTTGCTATTGCTATTATATCCTGTTTTTATTGTTAGTCTGTTTTTAGCTTATTTTTATAAAAAAAAAAATATATATATATTTATTGTTATTTTCATTGTCAAAGTCAGCTTTAGACTGTTGGAATTGGTGCATTATCATCCTGATACACGGCACTGCCTTCAGGATACAATGTTTAAACCATTAGGAGTACATGGTCCTCAAATAGTTTGGTAGTTCTTGGCAGTGATGTGCCCATCTAGGGCCTAGGGCAGGGGTCACCAATCTCGGTCCTGGAGGGCCGGTGTCCCTGCAGGGTTTAGCTCCAACTTGCCTCAACACACCTGCCTGCATGTTTAAACTATACCTAGTAAGACCTTGATTAGCTTGTTCAGGTGTGTTTGATTAGGGTTGGAGCTCAAATTCAATTCAATTCAATTCAATTCACCTTTATTTGTATAGCGCTTATACAATGTAGATTGTGTCAAAGCAGCTTCACATAAAAGGTCACAGTAAATAGGAACTGTGTAGTTCAGTTTGTAGTGTTTAAGTTCAGTTCAGTTGAGCTCAGTTCAGTGTGGTTTAATAATCACTACTGAGAGTCCAAATACTGAAGAGCAAATCCATCGATGCGCAGCTCTACAGATCCTGAACCATGCAAGCCAGTGGCGACAGCGGAGAGGGAAAAAAAACTTCACTAAAGGCGGAAGTGAAGAAAAAAAACCTTGAGAGAAACCAGACTCAGTTGGGCACGACCATTTTAATTTCTCCGCTGGCCAAACGTCTTGTGCAGAGCTGCAGTCTCAGTGGCGGAGGCTGGAAGCTGGCCTCAGCGAAGACTCGCCTGTCTCTGGAGCGTCATAGGAAACAGTCTCATGTTCTCCACTCTTCCATGACCATCGCAGTAGTTGTTCAGGATTCGGCCAGGTCCAGGATATGGAAACCTTGGGATCATCTCGTCGTTGGTCTTGGATCGAATCAGTGACTCTGCATAGTCTGAGGGCCTCGGGAAGAGTATCCCCAGGTGGAAATGGAGAATAAAGAAAATAATTAGCGTAGCTGATGTTCACAGTGTATATCAGCAAGATGCATAACCTGTGTGGAAGCCCCCTAAGTGGTGCACTAAGTGTATGCTTTACTGAACAGATAGGTCTTTAATCTAGTTTTGAATTGGGAGAGTGTGTCTGAGCCTCGGACGTTATCAGGAAGGCTATTCCAGAGTTTAGGAGCTATAAATGAGAAGGCTCGACCTCCTTTACTCGACTTTGCTATTCTAGGTACTACCAGAAGCCCTGAGTTTTGAGATCTTAAAGAGCGAGTTGGATTGTAGCGAGACAGAAGATTGGTTAGATAAACAGGAGCTAGATTATTTAAAGCTTTATATGTAAGAAGCAATATTTTAAATTCAATACGAAACTCAAATCTGCAGGACACCGGCCCTCCAGGAACAAGTTTGGTGACCCCTGACCTAGGGCCTAGGGAATGACATGATATTGCAGCCCAAACAATCCCTGATCAAACCCACCCACCTCACCCCCCTCCCCAAGATTCAATCTGGGCTAGCAACAGCCTGGTTGATACACTTCTTTGGGGCTTCTCCACACTGTAACTCTCCTGGATATAGTAAAGACAGTGAAAGTGGACTCATTAGAGAATAATACATGTTTCACATTGTCCACAGCCCAAGATTTTCACTGCTGGCACCATTGAAAACAACGTTTGGCATTGAAGCGACCAAAAATTTGGCTAAAGCAACCTGGCCATGTATATTGACCCTGTGGAGCTCCTGCCGAACAGTTTTGGTGTAGAAAATGATATAGAAAATGTATATTTTCTATAGGATGCTTTATAATATGTGTGCATAGACAGTAGTTTAGTCTGTACTGAAGTCAAATCTGGAGCTAATCTAACAAAATAACTTACAATAACAGTCCAAAAACCAGTAGCTTAAATTTATATGTTAGGGAAAAATATTAAATAACTTTTTCAAAATAGCAAAAATCAAGAGAAACCAAAAAATATACAATTTTTGTTGAAATGTTTGCCATATTTAGCATGACTTTAAATGTATTATCTTTCCATTTCTAAACATGTTTGGTGACTAAATTATTATTTTAATAAATATATTTGTTTAATAAATCTGTTTTGTTCAAATGCACCAATATATATTACCCATATTCACTGAGAAATGGATAAAAATATTCATTTTCAAAATGGGGTGTACTCAATTATGCTGAGCACTGTATATTGGATAATAGATTCAGCTAAAACTAACTTATAAATAAAATAACTTATTTTGTATTTATATTTAACTTCTAAATAAAATAACTTATTTTGTGTCTTTTGGTGCCTTGGAACAACCTGAGGGTGAGTAAATGATACAGTTTTTTTTCTCATGAACTGTCTTTGTAAGGCTTTGAATCTGTGATCCTTTTTTTTTTTTACTTAAACTTTGCTTAAAGGGCACCTATGGTAAAAAAATCTACTTTTCAAGCTGTTTGGACAGACATATGTGCATGTATGGTGTATAGACTGTCATATTGGGGTGATATAAGCACACCCAGTGCTTTTTTTTTTTTTTTTCAATTTAACAACATAAAAAACGGTGGACCAATTGGAGCGGTTTTCAAATCGACCGCTACTTGACGTAGGAGAGTGGTCCCCCCGCCCACCAATATTGATTGACAGGCGCGTCATCATATCCTCAGTTTGTTGATTCACGTCCGCCATTTTCAGCGTGAGTCGAAGCAATATCACTAAAGGAACACCCTAGCTCTATTTTTAGATGCAAGGCTCATTGGGCTCAACACAAGAGCAATATTCTCCACATTATTGCTCTAACCAAAATTATTGGTTGTATCTTTAGGTAGGTTTGCAAACATGTGTACTTCTCATTGAGTCTACCTTATACTTCAGCCGTTTGCATTTCTCGCGATCCCAGAAGCTCCCTGTGATCTTAACTAGCATGCGTTTTAGAATTCTAAACATAGGTTTCTATCAGGGTACACTCAAGTCGACGGCTGGGCGCCGCAGACCGCTGCAGAAACCTGTTTAGAATTTAAAAATGCATGGCGCGACGATTCGGGACACTTCATGCTTCTGGTGCGCCACAGAGAGTGTCTGGTGTGCCGTGTCGCAGCTTCGAGTGGCGCATCCGGTGCCTCAAAGTTAATTCAGTGTGCGTGGTTATTAGTTTCTTTGTACAAGCTCAGCACTTCAAACTAGCACACAGTTGGCTGTAAAACTGTACAAAGACACAAATGATTTTGTACTCTCTGCTTGGTCTGTGTCAGAGTCGTACATGTACGACTGAATGGTGATCCTCTCTCTCCTTCTCCGTCATGGCCCCGCCCCCTTGTTACGTTGGCGGGAAGCCGAAACTAATTTACATGTGAAGCAACACACCCATAAATCAGCGAACTGTGGACACGGCCCCAACATGACACTTTTTAACACATTATAATAAAAAAATCTGAATTGTGTTTTAAACTGAACCTAAACTGGCACACTCAGAAGAACCATAAAATTAATATTAAATCATAAAAAAAGAGGTAAACTATGTTCCCTTTAAGTTGTGACTATATGCAATACTGTTTCAATTGCATTTGAGAAAATCTCAATAGCCATTCATGATCACCGTTAAGTCATATCACCTATTAAAAGTGAATCTTTTACAAAATCACAGTGTTTCCTGTAGTCTCTGGACCGGCTGCATCCCAGACAGTCATTTTAACGACTTCTAAAAGATGAATAACTGTTTGACCTTCTATAATTAGCCATAGAAACATTTACGATCAAGATTTTCAGTAGTACTACATCACACTTTCAGCATACATTAATACCATTTGTTGTTTGTGTTTGCCATCTGATAGGGTGTTTAAAACATGACGTCAGATTTAACAAGCAGACAGACTCTCTTGCAGCTCTTGTGAATGTAGAACGGTGTTTATTTGGCAACTTTAAGATGTGTGTGTGGCTTTCGTCAAACCTGCGGATGATTGCACTCGAGGTGCTCGTAATGTTGTGGCGTGAAGCGAACTGCTTTCCTCCAAACGCAAGCACTCTGTATTCACTCAGCAGACACTAATGGCCCCCAGATACACATGGATTTATTCATAGATGTTGAGAGGGAAAACGGGGTTAAAAACCACAAGCTGGATTGATTGAATGTTTGCATCTTTCTGTTTTTTTTTTATATCTCAGATGTGTCAGGAGGTGGTGGATTGGCTCATGGTGCTCAGCCTGACCGTGGAGGTCTGAGTTCTGTGCTGAGGGACTTGGTGAAACCCGGAGATGAGAATCTGCGCGAGATGAACAAAAAGCTGCAGAACATGCTGGAGGAGCAACTGACAAAGAACATGCACCTACAGAAGGTAAAGAGAGAGAGATGAACCGCTATATATGGTTGAAGTCAGAATTATTAGCCCCTGTATATTTTTCCCCTAATTTCTGTTTAAAGGAAAGATTTTTTTCAACACATTTTTTAAATATTATAATTTTAATAACTCCTTTCTAATAACTGATTTCTTTTATCTTTGCCATGATGACAGTACATAATATTTTACTAGATATTTTTCAAGATACTCAGCTTAAAGTGACATATAAAAGCGTAACAATTAGGTAAATTAGGCAAGTTATTGTATAACAGTGGTTTGTTTTGTAAAAAAACAAAAAATTGATTAAGGCGGGTAAAAATGTTTACCTTAAAATGTTTTTAAAAAAATTAAAAACTTTATTTTATTAAGCTTTTATTTTAGCCTAAATAAAACAACTTAGACTTTCTACAGAAGAAAAAATATTATAGGAGTTACTGTGAAAAATTCCTTGCACTGGCAAACATCATTTGGGAAATATTTGAAAAAGAATTAAAAAAAAATTACAGGAGGGATTATTAATTTAATAATTTTAACTTCAACTGTGTAGTATAGTATTATATGACTGTAAAGTCATTTTTGGTTGGCTATGAAAGCTTGTTTTCAAAGGCGATTATTTGGATCACATGGAGTCTGTGCACACAGAAGACTGAGTTAATATCAGCATAATTTGAACATCATAACAAAAATAACAACAGCTCTATTTCACCGGTTTTGCCTTTTGACAGTGTATTTTAGCTGACAAGTTTTTCTTTTTTTTTCTTTCTTTCTTTCTTTCTTTCTTTCTTTCTTTCTTTCTTTCTTTCAGAAATAAATATCTATTTAAAAAATTTCTTTAATTAGCCCAAGCTAATATACATATAAAGCATCCATTAAATATTCAATTTAATTAAAATGATCCACAAAAATCCATTTTATTTTCTGTTTTTTTTTTTTTTTTTTTTACGCTTTTGTTATAAATTTTATAATTTCCTATTGTATAATTTTTTACAATTTGTTCTTTTTTTCATTCTTTTTTTTATATCGTTTAGTTTTTGTTTTTGTTTGGGCTTTGTCTTGTTTGTTGGATTTGGTTTTGATTTGAGTTGTCAATTTTATAGTGTCTTGTTTGATCGTTTTCTTCACATATTCTCTGATATATAAGGATTGCATTTTAAAAATATTTGTATTTTTTTATTTGTTTTGAAAAAGCATAAGGATTTGTCTAGTTTATGGTTTGTTTAATTTGTATTATGCATTTTGTAATTTCAATTTTTTAAATATATATTTACTTATTTTTTTCTTTGGTTTTGGGGTTTTGATGGTTCTGTTCTGATGTTTTCTTTACTTTTCTTTTTGCAAAAACAAAACAATTGATTTTTTTTTTTCTCAGGCGAGTCATCTTGACTCCTAGTAATAGCCAAGTTTCATGACATACTATTGATTGAGGGGAAAAAAACTTGAATTTGATGCTTTTTTTTAAAAGTAAAGAGCCGATTCGTGTTGAGCAATGACTCATTCAGGTGAGAAGAGGTGAACTGACCACAAGATTTCCACCTGCAAGGAGAGAAGTGGCTGCAGTCACTCAGAAAGTGTGATCATGTGTTTGTACTGTGTCTGTGTGTGTGCATGCGTGTGTGATGGTGTGTGTGGGTGGCTTACTGTCATACGGGCCTGAGACTCCACTGAGAGGTCTTATTCATCAGCAAGTGAAGAGGATGGTGGGCGTGTTGTTAATGCTAAAATGTTTCTCGGAGCAGGAATAGAAAGTGCACGTCAGGCAGCCTGCGGGGCGATGCGTTTGATGGGATCACACCATCACACAGATTGACTAATGACAATTAACCTCTCACACCCCTCCTGATATTTTCAGAGCCACGCATTGCTAATGGGAGGTTTGTTCCTGCAGTGAAGCCATGTGTTCATTTGTTTAAATTGCATGCATTATGTATTGCCTATAACATAAGAGCTCATGTGCATGAATAGAATACTTAGGATGAGTAAAGATAATTATAATAAATGTTTAAATGTTTTCATATACAGTTGACGTTAGTTAATAGTTAACGTTCTGGCATGTAACTTTTAAAGCTGAATAACTGACTTCAACATTGCTTTTCAGATAAACAAGAATGTTCACTTTGCATGTTTCTTTAATATCTGCAAACGTTTTATGATATTTTTATGCTTTAGAAGAGTAAAAAGCGTACATAAAACACCTATAATGTACAATGTCCCTTCATTGTGGAAAAAAAGAGCTAAAGTACATGAAACAAACATGAATATAAAACTAATCTGGTTAAAATTCATGCATTTATGCTATATCCAATGTGCTTATTTATAGCTGAATATCTAAAAATGTGTTCAATATTACATAACCATTTAGTAACGCCTGTCTTTGTATAATCCAGTGATTTAAATACAAATAGGTGCTTGGTTCCATTTGAATGTCTTCCTCAGTTGACGTGGACGCAAACCAAAAGACGTTCCTGTAAAATGAATAATTCCAGCATCAGTGGAAAAACAGCAGCTTCACGTTATATAAGTCTGGAGTTAAAAACAAAAGACTCGCAACACTAATGCATTATGAATTTGATTGGACGAGCCACGTTCTGCCACTTCGCATCCGTTACATTCTTTATTAATGCCTCGATATGTGACGTTTGGTGCTCTGTTTTTGTGAATGCGAATAAAATCCTTGCTGTGGGGGCGTTCGAGCCCTAGTGAGGCCTGGAAACAGTCTGGATCTTGGCGGAGAGCATCTTGTGCGAGTGTGTGTTGGTGCCCATAGGGAGTTGTAGGTTACAAAAACACCCTGCCATAACCTTGGCAGAGACAAACGATGCAAACTAAGACCAAGATGGAGTGACGATCCCTCTGCAAAACTAGTCCATGACTAAGAAAAAGAAGGTTTGCATTGCGGGAAACTTTCTGAATTGGTTCACAGACATCTTGAGATGCTTAGGAAGGGTCAATTCTGCTCTAGCATTGTATGTTATGTTTGCAGTGAGTACATTGACATGGACACCAATACTCAGATTTTAATATGTTTAAGACTATACTCAAATTATCCAACAATCCATCAACACATTTATAAAAGTTGGTTGAAATGCAGTTATAGTCAACAGAATGTGGAATGCAAGTTACTATCAAAGTAAAATGTTAACTATAATATTTCTTACTGCTAATTTTGGCAGAGCAGGCTTTCAGTGGACAAGCTGTAACTACAGACCAAAATGTCCGGCTGATGTGGACTTGCAGCATCTCTCTCTCTTATCCACCAAGCTTATGAATATTTACTGGCAGTTGGGTCCGCCAGCCCAGAAACAAACAGCCCACTTAATATTTGATGGCTTTTTTTGCTTTAGAGTGAGCACACAGTGCATGCAGCGTTGCCTCTGCTGTGTGCGTTTGTGAGAGAATGAGAGTATAATACTGTGTGTGATTGCAGCCGAACTCAGGCCTGACTGCCTAATAGCTCTTTCTTACTTTTCAGCTCTAAATTCCAAGTTTTTGGAGAGATATTCTGGGTTGCTTTCAAGCGACTGTTTAAAGCCTCGCAGGAGGGCAACGGTGTAAATAAACATTTACTGTGTTCAACTACCACACAGGCACTGTTACAATGATGTATTTTGATCGTCTGGATCACAAGTAGATGAGGGAGACACATTCACATTTACACCTGGAGTTTTAAAGTCCACATGAACCAGAAGCTGTATTTTTTCTTTCGTATTGTGAAGCAGTTCCTAGAGAGACAGAATATTAAAAGAGAAAACAGTGGGCATGGCTTGTTTTTATTACTGCTAGCTGATTGCATGTAGTAAGGAAGGCATTTCATTAAAAAAAATAGGGAAATTGTTTTAGAAGTTATTACAACCTAACAGACCCCTCCTCCTCATCATTTCTGTTTGTTGTCAAAACTGACAGTTGGGGGTGTGGTTAAGTATGTTAGCCACGCCCAATACCTCATACAGACATACAGAATTTGGCTCAAAACAAACAGCAAGTGCATTTTCAGGTTTTATTTTAGATGCACAGATGAATTGTTCGCCACAAAACAACTAGCAATGTGAGCTTAATATGGTTCAGTTTTGATTTCACTTGTACTTTTAATGTTTTAGTCGTTTGTTTACTTCCCTGAATTTTTGCTTTTTTTTTTTTTTTTTGAGGGAAGAGGCTATGGATGGGTGTATCTAAAGTCTTTCAATGTAATTTGTGAAATAAGCTTGGTCTTTCGCATAGATCAATGACATGTCTCCTAAAGTTTAAGGATTCGGTCAGTTGGTGTAGAGTAGGTGATATTAAATGGCTGTTTGATTGCATTTGATCATGAGGGTTACTTTAAGAAAGCAATCTGGTTGACCATGTTTTCAACTACCTCTGGAAAAGGCCAAAAGTTGACAAGCTCAACTTTCAGATCCAGTTTTCGATTGCATGTAGCCGTGTTCACTTATGATCTTATCAGGGGAAAAATTAATACCCTGTGCAAATAGGGCCACAGTTTAAACAGGGTTTTTCAAACAAAATCAGGCCAAAATGAGGCTCAAGAAGTTCAAATTGGGTTGTCAGATGGAACTTTTTATGGGGAAAAACTCTTATGTAATTTGGATTAGATGATCAGTATATTACATATATTATATTACATTTGAAAAGACTCATAATCATATTGCAGTTACATTGTTTTGGCTCGCATGATTATATATTTATACAATGAAGGCATTTTTTCTTATTTATTTTGTCTTTTACATTTATTTCCTATTTAAAAGTACTATTGTGTCGATTTAGAATATTCACAATATAGAACAGCCTTGTAAGTGTGAAAAAAATCCAATCAATGCTTCTGAATTAGGGGATTTGGTAATAAATGTGGTGATGAAGTTACTAAATACTGGTCATTTTAGCTGTGATCCAGAATGAATCATATCCAGTGACCCTAAATGATTATTACATCTGGAAGTCTTGACAAAAATATTTAAAACCTAGAAGTCTTGTGATGTAGTCAATAAATGATTGCCAATTCTGTAATCTACCCATTGCTTTTTCCATGTTTCTATAAACATTGCTGTTAGTAAATACCACTAACACACATACACACCATTTCAACATGTATAGTAGTGATTGGTTGGTCTTGAACGAATCTTTATGTGATTCAAGAATGATGAGTTCTCTCAGGGAGTGATTCGTTGATTCGCGCATGCCCACATTTGTGCGAGTGGAGGAGAAGATTAGTTCATTTTTCGAGTTCTCTGTCAGGTTTGAGTTGTTCATTCATCATGTGAAAGACAGAAGCCAATCATGTGCATTTATAGCCGGAAAAAAGATTTGATCCTTTAGTCTCTCGAGTCCTCGTTTGAGTCGTTGGTTTATCATGTGAAAGACAGAAGCCAACCAACAACTCAAAAACCTGAAGACTCAAAAGGTGAACTTATCATGGGTTTTTCCAGCTCAGACTGTATGCATTGGTTAAGCTTATATCGGACTGTTCGTGTCAGGTAAACAAACAACTCTAATTTGAAGACATGCCAGAAGAGGTGAGCAGAGCTAATCATAGACAAAAGACCAGGTAAACAATGAAGGATTATTTTCTTGTTCGTACTAGCATCGCATTTTACAGTAGTATTCTAGTGATGACTTATTTGTAGTCTGATCAACAATCAAGGGTTAATTGTAGATGTGTTTGTTAGCATAACATTTTAATTATATTTTGACAAGTTGAAAAAAATGACTCAGAAGAAAGATTTGTTCATCTTAATGAACAAGACTCAACGGTCCAAGTAAAATAATCCGAACTTCCCATCACTCATGTATACAAGGATTTTTAAGCCTCTTTGTTTATGAGAACACAGAAAGTATCGTCATACACCACAGCTGCGTCCAAAATTCCATACTTTCATACTATATAGTACACCAAAAACTGTATGCGAGCTGAGTACTGTGTCCCAATATTCGAAAAAAAGTATGTGAGAAGTACCTTCATGACCTACTACTTCTGGTGAGATTCCAAAGTTCGCATCCGATGGACGCAACAATATCCCTTGATGCCATGCAAGACAATTTACGAATGGGAGTGAAGTGGGTAGGTCATGTGACAATGACTAATGGGCGGATCTAGTATGTCCGAGTTCCTTTCATACTACTCACTTTCATACTATATAGCAGTGTTTCCCAACCTTGTTCTTAGAGGCACACCTACAGTACATATTTTGGATGTCTTCTTTATCTGGTCCATTCATTTCAGGTTTTGGAGTCTCTTCTAATGTTCTCATAAGTTGATTCAGGTGTGTTTGATTAGGCAGAGGTGTTTGATTAGGGAGAGGTTTCTAATGATCGTGTAGTAAATTCAGTGATCAAATGTAGTACCCATTGAGTAGTAGGTGATATTGGAAGCAGCCCATGTTTAAGTCCTAATATATTGATTGTTAATTGTCATTCTTAAATTATCATAATTTTTGTTTTTATTTGCAGGATCTGGAAGTTTTGTCCCAGGAGATTGTGCGTTTGAGTAAAGACACCACCCCTGCGTAAAACTCCAAAACCACAGGCTAAAACTGGACTGGATTTCAGTACACCTCTCTTTCTCTTTCTCTCATCTCTTCACGGCTACCAGGAGGAAAACTGCACTCATCTCTTACAAAAGACCTGCAGAGATCTCTGACATACGGGGAGCACAGAGGGTCAAAAAACAGTCCATCTGTGATTTTTGCATACTACTGAATGTAACGTAACACTTTAAATGTTTTGTTTGTCAGGTAAGAACTGGTAGAAAAAGAAAAAGAGTCTGTCGAGCAAACCCCTGGCTGCTTGACGTCTGTGAACTGTGCATTTGGGATGGTGATCTGGCCTCGGCGGGTCAGGATCACTTCACCACCACTAATTCAGGAAAGCGTATGTGTGATGTTGGCGTCCTCAAAACTGCTATCACTGTTGTATTGCCTGTTTTGTATATTCGATCTGCTAGAGACACTTATTTTGGGTGTGTGAATGTGTGGGGGTAAGAGCGGATCTTGTATTTATTTGTGCCAGAAATCCAAATATCATCATGTCTGCCGTACATCTCTACAGTATGCTGCTTCTATTTGAATGAAAACAGAATCGTTTATTTAAAAAAAAGAGATTAGTTTAAGAAAGAAATGGGGCGTGCATTTGATTGCTGCGATAATTCTACATTTTTGGGCGAGGGTCGCAAAATGTTCAAGTGGCAGTTCCCTTGACTCTTCTTGTTAAGCAGTAATTTCTCCACAGCTTAACAACTCAATTCGACACCGCTCTGTCTGTCTCGCTGTTGGGGAACGGACCAATTTCTCACAGCAGCCCTTGATTCCTGCTCGACTCCCATGAGAAGCTAAACGCCTGTTTTAGTGTCTAACAGCATTTTAGGGCTATTTTGTGTCAATGCCCTTGTCGTTTTTTTGTGAATGTTATGACATGATTCTGCTTTTATTCAGTGCTTTCTGGACATTTTAAAAAATTCTGGTACATAGAATTGTTTTATTTGATTAATCGTGGCATCTTGTGACTGATATTTTGCTATCAGTCTTCAGGCTCACTTTCTCTTCTTTTCCTGTGTAACTGCTTGCACTGATGATGATAAGAGCTATCAAGTCTTGATTTATCCAACCGTTTACCAATATAAATGTTCATGTTTTGGTGTGAACTTTCCCTTTAATATGATGGGAATGAAAACCCGTTTTTAGTTGAATCAAGTAAACGTTTCTAGTCGTCTCTACTTGCATCAATCAAATGAACTTAATGTTTTAAGTTAAACTTAAAAAAAATTGTTGATTCAACAAAAAAATTGAAGGCAACAAGCCAAATAAAACTAAAAATGTAAAGGTGTCTAATAGACATGCAAACATAGGCTAAATTTGAGCTGTCAATGAACATCTATTAGACATCTAAGAAAAGCCTAAAGCTAGACTAGACATCAAATACAAAAACAATGTAATAAAAAAATTAACGACTACATATGTGATGTCTGTCTAACCTGTATTTGATGACTAGTCTAGTTTTGGTCAATTCTTAGATGTCTTATTAGATTTTCACTGACAGCGCAAATTTAGTCTTGCTTTAGCCAAGCCATCTCTGTTTAGATGTCTATTAGACGTCTAAACACAGTTAAACCTTGTGTAACTTAAAAAAAAAATTAAGGCAACTCAACCCTGCAACCATTTTTTTAAAAAGAAGTTTAAAAGACGTCTAAACATAGACGGCTATGTTAAAACAAGGCTAAATTTGAGCTGTCTGTGAACATTTAATAGACATCTAAGAAAAGCCCAAAACTAGACTAGTCATCAAATACAAAAAAATAAAATAAAATAAAAAATTAACGACTACTAACTGTCTAATCTGTATTAGATGACTACTTTAGTTTTGGTCTATTCTTAGATGTCTATTAGTTTTTCACTGACAGCCCAAATTTAGCCTTGCTTTAGCCAAGCCATCTAAGTTTAGACGTCTGTTAGACATCTAAACACAAAATTGATTAGTGGTAAATTTTGCAGATTACCAATATACTACAGATCTTAGTCAAAGGAGATGCAAATGAACTGATGAAATGTCAAATTAAAGGAATAGTTCACTCAAAACATGAAAATGTACTCACTATTTACTCAAGTGGTTCTAATCCTTTTTGAGTTTCTTTATTCTGGTGAACACTTTATAAGATAATTTATGAACAGCTGAAAGGCTGTAACCATTGACATCCATAGTACGGTAGGAAAAACATACAAAAAAACAAACAATACAATGAAAGTTAGTGGTTACAGGTTTCCAACATTTTTCAAAATATCTTTTTTTGTTTGACAAAAAAGAATCTCGTAAACTTTTAATTAATAAATGATGACAGAATTTCCATTTTAGGGTGAACTATCCCTTTAAATGTGGCTTTTTTTGCTACTTAAGGACCATATTAGATGCAATGAATCTTGACCAAACCAATATAAGATGATTATTTGTTTAGTACAGGTATTGAAAGTTTTAGTGACATAAGATTATATGTTTAGCATCCACCTTATCCATCAACGGTTCTGTATTGATTTAGATGTAAATCTGTATATTTACTTACTGTATATTTTTTGATTTGTGGTATGTGGACGATTACCTTTGCTTTAAGCTTTATTACGAGAACGGTTCTTGGGTGTTGCGTTTGTGCATGGTGCGTTAAATGCCTGTCCAATCCCTTCCTCTGGCTTCTGAAGGTAATCCTGACGAAATTCATTTTTTAATCATCCACAAGTGGGAAAATGCTAATCTTTAATTTTCATTTTTGAGGAAACTGACATATCAGCATTCACTTGGACCATTCTGCACAAAAGGATGATGGATGTTTGCCTTTGAAGCTCCAGAGTTCTTATTATTTTTGCCTTTGTACTCGTCTAATCTAATCTGCCAAACGAGCTCTTCTTTAATTAGGAATCATCAGCTAATCATCACTAATTACATGTAAGCAGATTCTATTAATAATGTCCGGTCTCCCACTACGTCTGTACGGCTAATATTTATTCATGTGCATTTCATGGTCAAGTTGGGACTTTCATAACTTGCAGTGATAATAAAGAATGGCTGGAAACACCAATGTGTAAGTGTTATTCTGATGTACGTTTGATTGAACTGACAGATGTTTTTAATTGTGTGCTTCTTTGTTATCAGCGCAGGTGTTCCTGGGAATTGAACTGGTGGCATTGCTGGTGAGGTGCTGCAGCAGTTGAGCTAGAGGACAATCAGACAGGTTTTTCTTTCTTGAAATATGTTTTATTTAAGACACATGCATTACATTGGTAATTAGTAGATTACAAATTTTAACCACAAAAACTCAAGTCTATATAAATATTTTTATGTTGGTTTTATTTATGTTAAAATCAGGTTTTCACCAAATTTTTAAAGTGATGAAGTTCATTCATTCATTTTCTTTTTGGATTCGTCCCTTTATTAATCAGGGGTCGACACAGCGGAATGAACCGCCATCTTATCCAGTCAATGTTTTACGCAGCGGACGCCTTTCTAACTGTAACCCAACACTGGGAAACACCCTTACACGCCCATTCACACACATACACTATGGCCAATTTAACTTATTTAATTCACCTGTAGCGCATGTCTTTGGACTGTGGGGGAAACCGGAGCACCCTGAGGAAACCCACGGGGAGAATCCGTGACCTCCTTGCTGTGAGGCGATCGTGCTACCCATTGCGCCACTGTGACGTCCAATTATTTAAATTATATGAACTAAATACTTTTACTTCATATTTTTAGTCAGTTTAATAGATATAATTTGAGATGACTAGAAAAATGTACTTGATTCAACTAAACATTTCAGGTAACAAGAACTTATTTACAGTGTAGTCCAAAAAAAACTAAAAAAAAACATATACCTAGGTTACCCCTTTTTCCAGATTTAATAAGTCTTTTGTGTCTCCAGAATGTTTCTGTAAAGTTTGAGCTCAAAACACCCATCAGATTTTAATTATACCTTTCATAAGTTTCTATTTTATGGCTCTGAGCAGCAGGTAGCGGTTTCCACATGCCTGTCAGTGTGCCTTAATCTCCTCCCTCGGCTGCTTCAGACCACAGACAGACATGAAGGTAGGAGATCTTAAGTAACGTTTGTGAGAAATACTACAGTAAGAACTTTACTAATGAGTATTTGATGCAGTTGTTGTAGAGTTGCAACGATGAGTCATAATGTCATTACAAAGTTCAAGCACGCACACACAGCAAATGTGACAGGATATAGGTTCATCTCCACTGCTGTATGGATATCTGTTATGTTAATATACAAAATAAACCTGATTTAACGTCCACAAACCGGGGTTGAAGCGTCTTCTTTTATAATTGTTCTCACACGCGGCTGTGCTGATGAGGTAAATCTGAAGTAAATCGCTGTAATTCATTACACACGTGCACTGTTTTAAAACATTTTAAACTTGTAAAACTTACTCTTGATCACGTTTGATGATGATTGATGATCTTAGCTAACTGAACAGACCTTTAATTCACGGTTGCTTTCTTGCACGTCCTATCTTGTTGATATAATTATACGCGTTACTTCGGAGACATGTTTAATACACAGCTGTCAATCAATTCGGTGGGCGGGGAGACTGTACTACGTCAAGTTGCGGTTGGTCTCAAAACCGCTCCAATTGGTCCACCGTTTTTGTTGTTAAATATGAAAAAAAAAGGACTGGGTGTGTTTATTTCACCCCAATATGACGGTCTATACACTATACCTGTACATATGTCTGTCCAAACAGCTTGAAAAGTTGATTTTTCACCATAGGTGCCCTTTAATATAACTTTTGCTTTTTTAGCTGTTGAGCTACAGAAAAACGCAAACTGAAATGTTGTGAATGAATCAAATAAAAAAAAAAAGATAAATAAATACAATCACTTGATGGATAGCGGACATCAGCAAGCAAATTAAGGCAAAGAGTATTTTTTTTTTTGTATGTTATAAACGGCATTGTTCACATTTGTAAGACATTTATTCATTATAAAGTGTACAAAATATATATTAATACAATTAATTTAAATGTAATAAATGATAGTATTAATTCAATTATATAATGAATAATAATAATAATTTAGGAAGCTACATTGCCAACTTTACAGTAGGGTATATTTACCTCTTGCCCACCATCAAATTTAGTTTTTGGCCCTTCATAAGAAAAAGTTTGGGCACCCCCTTGTATATAGTGAAGAGTGAGAAGTCCAACAAATTTGCATCCCATTGACTGTCATAAACAACGAAAATGTAAATTTATTTGTACTATTTTGTGTTTATTTCCACAGAACAAAGTCCTACAAGTTGAAACAAGTGCTGGTTCCTCTTCAGGTCAGTGGTCTAAACACACAATCACACCTCGTTTTGTGTTTGCCTAATCCACTCATTAATCTCTCCTCTGAGCACTCGCAGTGTTTACCGCACTGTCAACGATGCCTGTAAGAAGCGCACAAACAAATGACATGAATCATTGAGCAGCGTTTAATTGGAGCCATTCAAATTCTGTTGTCACCTTTGTCTTTGTCGCCGTTCAGTGCCTGTGATCTCTAATCAACACTACACGCTAAAGGGCTCCTCTGTTCGGCTTCTCTGCTCCGTTTCATCCTGTAATGACCAAAGCCCTCATTAAATAGACCATTTGGATCTCGTTGAGAAGACGTGAAGGGTTTTAAAATTGGGTTTATTATATACTCGCCGTTTACTGAGGTGTGGGGTCACATTGTTGCCATGCTAGAGCCACCAAAGTTAATGGTTGTGAATATTTATCATCTGTCAGAAAATGGAAACCAATGTCTGCGTAAGAGGAAAAGTTGAAAATTGATCACTATTTAGATCATTTATTTTTCTCGTATGTGACAAAAGCAAAAGCAACATCATTTTTGGGGATTTTGGACACTCTATTTTAAGGCATTTGCTTGTTAAATCGTGACATATAGACTATTGTTTTTGGTTTCAAGCCGATACTCATTTGAATTGAGAATATAGTTAGTTTATGACCACTTATAATCTTATCACCAGTGATGGGAATAACAGCGCTATAAATAATCGGCGTTACTAAATGGCGGTACTTTTTTTTTCAGTAATACGTAATCAAATGAATTTCCCCGTTACAACGTCATTACCGTTAATGACAATAAAAGGCGTGTTATTATAATTGAGAACTGTGAAGCAGTTTTCATGCGAGCAGCGTCTCTTTCAGCCATAGGAATTCTGTTTCTCTGGGCTGAGTGTGTTTGTGTTCGTGGCTGGGGCGGGACACATAATTAGGGCCAGCCGGAATCTGTGGATGTTTTTGCTATTTCTGTGGAGAATTTTGGTAAAAATCTGCGGATTTCTGAGGAATTATCAAAACTTAAACCCTAATATGTGAAATAAAAAATATCTTTTAACTTGTATTTAGTGTTTAAAAAGCAAATCCAATTAGATTCACTTTATTTGCAAGTCTCTCATATAATATCTCTACTAAAAGACAAAAAATATCACTTTACAAACTGCATTGTACATAATAAATCAGATAAACATTTTCATATTAGTCAATCATATTACTGTAACTAATTAAAAAACTGAATAAATATGGATTTACACAGATTTACTCAAGTAAATAAACAGAATTAATGGCTTAAAATATGCAGAAATATGCGGAATTCTGCGTGTGCAGATTCTGTGTGGGCCTACACATAACCAACCAGTGACGATGATTGGTGTGTGTAAACGTGGTGTAACTGAGAACGTGATGATTGGCTTAGAGTACATTTCCATCATTTGCCAATCAGAGGCAGAGTAAAGCTATGGTCACACCGGGATTTGTGTGTGCGAAATTCTGTCGTGTGGCGCTGCAAAAAGGCGCAGGATTATACAAGATGATTAGACATTAAAAAAGCGAGCGATTGCTCCATGCTATAAATTTCTCTCCAGGGAGGTCCTGTTTTGATCCTCGATTGGTCTCACACAGTCAAGTGATGCGATTTTGCAGTTCATAGTTCACCAAGCTTGAACTTTGCACAGCAGCAACCTGCGAAACTGGACGCATAACCTTGCGTTTCCAGTCTGACGCATTCGCGTGCGTATGAATGGAAGTCTATGGGAAGAAAAGCCCAGTGTGACCGCAGCTTCAGGCGGGTGTTCACACAAGCACACGCACAATCAGTGGCACACACCAACGACCAGACAATTCAAGTTGAAAGGAAGTGTTTGCGAACTGGAAGTATAAGCACAACTTTTCCCCTCGTTGAGGTGAAAGGGAAGAATGTTGATGTATCATGCAACTAACAGACCAATTAACATGTTTGCAAGGAGGTGGCAGAAAAAAAACAGGAGCACTAGCATTTACAGCGAGGGAATGACATCCGATGTGGTACAGAGTTTGTTGTTGTCTTAGAAATAAGATATATTGATTACATATTATATAAATTATTTACATAATGCTGTCAGCGTATTATAACAGCTTGTCACCCAGTGATAAGCTTAGTGATTCGGCAAAATTAACGTTGAAGTGAGCGGCGTTCGTCTGACAGGTCCATTTGCGATAGCACCCTTCCAATGAATATTGGATAAGACAAAATGGCCAAGCTTCCAGCTCGAAATAAATAATCTCATTGAAGCTCCAAGTGATTTTACAAAAGTCAAGTTAAAGGCCTACAAGTCTTTGGATGCCAACAATGTTGTTCTTTGGGGTCATGTGCAAGAAATAATGTTCCATGATTACTAGATTCAACACTATGTAGTGCTAAAAACCGAGGTTCTGCCTAGCCAAAGACAAGGAAAAAAGACGGAACTGTACAAGGCCTCGGTAATTAATCATCAACGAGCAAAACAACTGCATTCTGACAGTGAACTACATCTGTACGGCAAGGTATGTGAACTTACACATAAAGGTAAAGTTGGTCTTATATTCGCATTCAGACTTTCTCCTTAATAATATAATTTCATAAAAGTATTATTTGCAAACTCTAAATAGTGAAATCATATTGGCAGCCAATTACTATCAAAATACAACATTGTTCAGTCAAATAAACAGTGTTAATGTTGTTTTCAAGTCACACTTGCAGGTTATTGCAGACCGAATATTCAAAGTGCTGTGGTAAACAATATAGGGAGTGTGTCACAAGTTGTCACTGAATGAATGTGTGAACATAAAACCAGGTTTACCTTAATAACTTACATTTTCACGTTTCATTCTTAGCATTCAGTGTCCGCAGTTTAATTAACCATTATGTAACTGTTTTTGCTGAAATAATTTCTGCAATCAAAAATGAGTAATGTGTATGATTCAGCATAGCTTGAATTTACCTGATACAACATGAGAACTGCATTTTAAATTAGGTCGTTACTTCATTCAGCTCCCTTTTAGCCAAAGACGTCTGCAGTTTGCATTAAAGCAGTGTGGTGTATGGTCAAAGTTACGTTTTCTATTTTTGGACTTTTCGAATTTGGCATCCTACCGCACAACACGACATGTTTGCTATTGCAGCCTGTCTTTTTTTGCAACCAGGGACCCGTGTGACGTCATGTGTGACGTAGGTTGGTAATTGGTCTGTACCCAGAAAAAAAAAAGAGTCTCTCTGTGTAGGTGACTAGTAATTCTAAACTAATGAAGCACCTCACGTCGTCACATGCCGCCACAAAGTTATTGGCTACGCAGGTGGTAACATGAGCTCTGCTACCAAAGGAGAAGACGAAGCCATGATGTTAAAGCCACTAAAACTAAATTTTTCTCCACTTATTACTTAGACACAATTAAACAAAATAATATCTAGTTATATAGTTGAGGACATGCTGCCGTTGTCTCTCACATTGTCCCACAATAACGTTAAAATAGTGTAGATTAGTGTACAATGTTTTATATTTATTTTATAGTCATTTGACATTAGATTTGTTTTTGTAATGCAATAGTTACTTTCCCTGGTAGTTAATTACTTTTATAATTATGTAACTCAGTTACTATTTATGAGAAGTAACTAGTAACTATAACGTATTACTCTTTTAAAGGAACGTGCCCAACACAGCTAATCACACAATTAAGTGAATTTCTTACACAATCATGGTGTACCTGTACACTACAGTCTTAGCAATATATATACATCTATTACAATCATGATTTTCGAAAGTATTGCATTCATTCATACAGTTTGACAGAGCAATTGGACCTAGTAGCTGGTAAACTATTAATTTGACGTTGATGGTTAAAAAAAAATCTGTAAAATTTTACGGTAAAAAAAACTGGCAGCGGTGGTTGCCAGAACTTTACCGTTAAATTTACAGTAGAAACCTTAAATTTCTAAATTTGACTGTAAACTTCCATATTTTATCTATTTATAGTATTAAATAGTCATATAATTTATAGTGTTTTGAAATACAGAAATCTACATATCATACCTTTGTTACACAGACAATAACAAATTTTCCCAGGAGTCATTCACACAACTACTAAAAATAATGAAATAAACATTAATAATCAACATTAGATGTAGCATAAAAGTCTAATGTACAAAAAAAACTAAAGAAACCGTAATGTCTACAAAAAAACAAAAAAGTGTCATGCAGGGAATTTTGGGAAAGTTAATTTACGGTTATTAACCGTATATATTAAGGAAACATACTGTTAACCAGGTTAAGAGTTTTTACTGTAGCAGTTTTGTGTTATTTTACTGTTGAAATTTAGTTAATTTTTTTTTTACAGTGTGGGTTTAGGTATTGGCTATATTAGAGATGCAGAATAAGACCAGCACTAATTAGCAGCCATACTTTACTATAATAATAATAATAATAATAATAATAATAATAATAATAATAATAATAATAATAATAATAATAAAAATTTAAATAAAAGTGTTGCCGTGACTTTATATAAACACACATATTAAATGCAAGAGCCTAAACCGTGACTGGTGTATCTATTTATTCAGAGGTATAACATAATAAATAATTCAATTGTTTTTATTAATGTTTTATTAATATATACAGTTGAAGTCAGAATTATTAGCCCCCCTTTGAACATTTTTTCTTTTTAAATATTTCCCAAATGATGTTTTACAGATTCAGGAAATTTTCACAGTATGTCTGATAATATTATTTCTTCTGGAGAAAGTCTTATTTGTTTTATTTCTAGAACAAAAGCAGTTTTTAATTTTTTTTAAATCCATTATAAGGTCAATATTATTAGCCCCTTTACACTTTATTTTTTTTCGACTGTCTACAGAACAAACCATCATTATACAATAACTTGCCTAATTACCCTAACCTGCCTGGTTAACGTAATTAACCTAGTTAAGCCTGTAAATGTAACTTTAAGTTGTATAGAAGTGTCTTGAAACATATCTAGTCAAATATTATTTACTGTCATCATGGTAAAGATAAAATAAATCAGTTATTAGAAATGAGTTATTAAAACTATTATGTTTAGAAATGTGTTGGAAAAAAAATCTTCTCTCCCTTAAACAGAAATTGGGGAAAAAAATAAACAGGGGGGCTGATAATTCAGGGGGTTTAATAATTCTGACTTCAGCTGTATATACCTGGTGCAAAAACAACCATTGAAAGTCTAAACAAAAGTGTCAGCCTACATTTGAAGATATCAACTGAAACTTTTATTACAATAACTGACCAAAAATATTTTAATGAATGCATATTTTAAGTATGTCAATTTTAAAGTGTCCACAACATGCATTATGTAAAATTAACTATTATGTCTGTTATGTAATCGTCTGTTTTACGACAGTTGTTTTTTTACTTCAATGTTGCGCATTAAAATCATTTAATGCACACCTTGCTGTGGATTATCCCTTAAGAAATCAATGTAAATGCAGTGTAGCACTTGTGCTGCCAAAAAGCGTGATCCTGAACTCAATTATGAAGCGATGGAAGTCTTCCAGGTCACCGAAACTCACATTTACATTTGACACTTGCTGGTGCTAAACAGGGCATTAGTGGGCTGAGTGATATCAAATCAATACCTAATAAAGAAAGGAATTAATCAGGACAGAAAAATAGTAGGATTGAATCATTTCGACATGTCGCTCATTAGTTTAAATTGCGAATTTAATGTTGCCAATGGGACTCTTCAGCATCTTGTGCATTGATAAAATACATTGATTCGCTGTCAACAAACCTAAACCTCGGGATATAACACAAAGTCATGATTTAAGCTCTCCTCTGAGGTCCAGCTGGTTTGTATCTGTCTACATTTTGACTGGTTTATCGCTGTATAGGTGACCAGGGATATTCAGCATCGATTGGAGCTGCTTTCACATAATTGTCTTATTGTTTGTGAGAATGTCAGGTTGAGTTGCTGTAAATTCAAGGCCTTAGGTGAGATCGAAATCACTGTTGCTCTGCTTTTGTCTCTTTTGCTGCAGTAATTTAGCCCATGAAGCCCTGTATTGACGTTGGACTTGTAGAAATTGAGCGCAGGGGTTGTCAGATGGATAAGGGGGAGAATCACTCCCAAGTGTGAGGAATTCTGCTGCGTTCTGAAGTACATGACACTCCCATGATGCTTTTGGTAAGTGGTTTTCCAACAGTCGACAAAAAGACTCATTTGCTTGTTTACTTGAAGCTTAAACCGCAGGTGATTGCGTTTACTTTTCTGAAACATGTTTTTTGAACCTGGAAGATTCTACACTACCTGACTAAAGTCGTCATCGATCTTAGTTGTAAGAGCAACAAATAACTTGACTTCGAGTTGATCATTTGGAAAAGTGGCAGACGGTAGATTTTTCCAATGAATCATCTGAAAATGAACTTTATCCTAAAAATAAAGACATATTGGTACCCCCATGGACCCAAGATTCTCACATAAATCAGTCAAGACTTCCAGCAGTGAAATTTAACCACACTGAACTGAACTAAACTGAACTACAACTCTGAAAACTGGACTGACACTGTTTTAATTTTTTAGAACTTCTATGTTAAGCTGCTTTGACACAAACTACATTGTAAAAGCACTATAGAAATAAAGATTAATTGAATTGAATACGTCAACATTGTTTTAGCCTCTGCAACCAGTCTTTAGTCATGTATTTAAAATCTTAGACTTCTGTAAAAGAATCATTATTTAATGTGTTAATCAATGTTGTGTTAATGTTATAATCTCCTCAAAAAGATTACCAAAATCTATAGAATTACATAAGGCAGTTCAGTCTAGCTTCCGGTCCAGCTTTGCTTTGGGCTTTAGCACCATGTCCTAAACAAACCTGACATGACAATACGAGTTTAATCAGTGACAATCAGGGAAAAGAGAATTTAATTTTAGACTTTTCTAAAGTTCATTCCAATACAGTGTTTCGTACAGTACCTGCTTGAACACTTGGGCCTTATACTAGAAATATGTTCTTGAACTGTTAGTAGACGAGTGGTCAAGTTTTAAATACTGCAATAGTAGGTATTTGGACAGTCCTGTGCACTTCAACATGTTATCCTCACTGCATTCTAAACGGGATAGATCCACTTCTGAAGGGCAATTTGGACTAAGAACAATCCTTCCGAAACAAAACCAATGGGTTGGAATAGATTTCGGAGGGTATACAGTGACACCTTTGATTGGGTCTCCTAGACAAGTGGTTTGAGAGCCACTTTGTACCTTAGGGAGGGTAAATCTTTCAAAACTATTAAAACATATGGTTGAGCCCTCCAGAATGGAACACAGCCAGTGGCCTTGGCTCATTTTTTTGTTATCCTAAAGAGCCCATACATTATCCGTCAGTTCTGAAGCACCCATGTGGCCAAGAGATGTTACTCTGGAAAATGTCAGTTTAAGGTAAGTTTGTCTTCAGTTTTGTGTCTGGTTATGTACCTTCATTGCTATGCATATTATGTAATGTAGCTTTTGCTTTACGTCACTGATCTGATTAGAAATCAAGAAGCTGCCAAGAAGAAAGTTTCACACAATTAGGTACGCTTCTTGTTTCACTTCTCTCGGGCCATACTATTTATCTGGAAAATATACACTCATCGGCCACTTTATTAGGTACACCTTACTAGTACCAGGTTGGACCGCCTTTTGCCTTCAGAACTGCCTTAATCCTTCGTGGCATATTTTTAACAAGATACTGGAAATATTCCCCAGAGACTTTGATCCATATTGACATGATAGCATCATGCAGCTGCAGCAGATTTGTCGGCTGCACATCCATGATGCGAATCTCCTGTTCCACCAGATTCCAAAGGTGCTCTGTTGGATTAAGATATGGTGACTGTGGAGGCCATTTAAGTACGGTGAGCTCATTGTCATGTTCAAGAAAACAGTCTGTGATGATTCGCACTTTATGACATGGTGCGTTATCCTGCTGGAAGTAGCCATCAGAAGATGGGTACACTGTGGTCATAAAGGAATGGACATGGTCAGCAACAACGCTCAGGTAGGCTGTGGTGTTGACATGATGCTGCATTGGTACTAATGGGCCCAAAGTGTGCCAAGAAAATATCCCCCACACCATTACACCACCACCAACCTGAACCATTGATGCAAGGCAGATAGGAGCCCTGTTGTTGATGGCAAATTCTGGCCCTACCATCCAAATTTTGCAGCAGAATTCAAGACTCATCAGACCAGGCAAGGTTTTCCAATCTTTTTTTGTCCAATTTTGGTGAGCCTGTGCGAATTGTAGCCTCAGTTTCCTGTTCTTACCTGACAGGAGTGGCACCTGGTGTGGCCTTCTGCTGCTGTAGCCCATCCGCCTCAAGGTTGGACGTGTTGTGCTTTCAGAGATGCTCATCTGCATAGCTCAGGTTGTAACGAGTGGTTATTTGAGAATAACTGCTGCTTCAGAACTGTCGCTCACTGAATATTTTCTCTTTTTTTGGACCATTCTCTGTAAACCCTAGAGATGGTTGTGTGTGAAAATATCAGTGGATCAGCAGTTTCTGAAGTACTCAGACCAGCCCATCTGGCACCAACAACCATGCCACTTTCAAAGTCACTTAAATCACCTTTCTTCCTTATTCTGATGCCCGGTTTGAACTGCAGCAGATCGTCCTGGCCATGTCTACATGCCTAAATGCATTGAGTTACTGCCATGTGATTGGCTGATTAGACATTTGTGTTAACAGGCAGTTGGACTGGTGTACCTAATAAAGTGGCCGGTGAGTGTACATTTGAGACCAAAATTGAGACTTTTTGCATGCTTTCATAGCTAAGAAATACAAACCACCTTTTAAAAGTGTGAAGCGTATACAACTTTAGGTAAATAAAAATAAATAAATAATGGACACAAATGAAAATTCTTATTTACTCTCCCTCCATTTGGCATCTTTCTCCAAAGAATTGGATGTCAATGGCTGCTTTTCCCAACATTATTTCAGAATATAATGTTTTGTTTTCAACAGAAGAGAGAAATTCAGAAAAGTTTAGAACCACTTGAGTGTGAGGAAATAATGAGGACATTTTCATTTTGGGCTGAACCATCTCTTTAACCTACAGTTAATACATTTGGAAACTCAAGGTTAAGTGGTTTCGACCATTTAAACTGAAAATCAAGCACAAATGTGAAAGGCTATCGGAAGTCATCCTGCTTCATATGCAAGTTTCTGTTTCTAAATTTACAATTGAGAATATTGATCTGAGCATTCAATAGGTCCTGAAAGACCCATACTGTACTCCGGTGTTCCCAAAATATTTAGCCTGCACATTTCCATAGTTAGAAAGCAAACAGATCTCATTGCTTCTGTCCTCTGACAAGCTTCTTGGTGTCGGATCACTCTGATGTATTTAAAAACCCAGGTGATGTGACCCTGGATTGTGTCCCAACATTGGGGACCTACTTTTGACATCCTTGACGGATAGATTAAAAAACAATGGAGCCAGACTGAAGTAGGACAGACCATTAAAGATTAACACAAGGTGAGGTCTATGAAATATTGAATGTGAGCACCAAACAGGGGTTAGTTAAACGGGTTATGTAAATATTGCGAAACTATGTTGGTCCCAGTTGCCTTGCTGTGTTGTTAGAGAAGTACTGCTCCAAAAAGAGGAAGTGCAAAACACTCTGAAAACACACACTACAGTGTCCCAGTAGTTTAATCTAGTTCTTTTTAAGATTGGATGTTAAAATGTTGTGCATTTCAATTGAGAGAACTATTTAACAGCAGAATATTTTGAGTATAATGTCGCTAGACATTTAAAATCAATAAAACCACTGAACAAAAACTCTATTAATTACGGTACAACTTTTTTGTTGTTGTTAAAGTCTTGTTATCTGTTAGTTAAAGTTTAGTGGTATGTTGTTGTTTTCATTGCTCGTGCACATTGTTATTCTTTAGGTGAATCTGTGCAAGTTAATCTACAGACTTGGTTTATTATTTTGTCTATCATTCTACAGCATGGGTCTCAAACTCCTGGAGAGAATTCCTGGAGGGCCGCAGCTCTGCACAGTTTTGCCCCAAGCCTATCAAACACAGCTGATCCAAATAATTGAGGTCTTCAAAACAGTCATGAACACCTTCATTAGTTGGATCAGCTGTGTTCGATCAGGGTTGAAACAAAACTGTGCAAAGCTGCGGCCCTCCAGGACTAGAGTTTGAGATCTATGTTCTACAATGTCTTTCAGTTGTTCTGCCATGATGATGCATTCGTTCATTCATAGTTCAGTGCATGTAATTTTATCCATTATCCATCAACTCAGGGGCCTCCTGTATTATCTTGAAAAGAATAGCCCCAACTCCAATTTAACACACCAAAGTCCGCTAATTAAGGTTTTACTAGAAGCTTCTAGGTACATTCTAAAAAATGATGGGTTGTTTAAACTCATTGCTGGGTCAAATATTGACCCAATGTTGGTTATTTTTTTCAGTTAAATTTTAATTACACTAACTGATAAGTTTGTCCATATTTGACCCAACATTGAGTTAAAACAGCATTTCTCTATCCTGTTCCTCACGCCCCACCACATTGCACATTAATGTTTCTTTTTTTATTTCATATATTTCTTTTAATTGATGATTTCGGGATAAAGGGAACATATATGTTTAATTCAGATTTGTGTGTTTGTTTAACCAGTGCTAAACCAGCTGATCACACTAGCAGCAACTTTGCAGCTGCCTGTCGCTCTAGGTGGCGATTGAAATCATTACTGGGAGTAATGCCCTCCGGCCCTCTGGGACTGAGTATTGTCATCCCAATCTAACTGATGTGTAAAGTGGGTGTTATTAACTATTTGTATTTAAAGGTGCAGTATGTGGCATTGACACCTAGTGGTTGAACTAGGTATTTCAATACAGATTCAAATTACTGGATTCAAATTATTTGAATTTATATAAGCCCCTCCTCCACCCGCTCAACACAGGTTGCCAGATTGATGACACAAACAGATGCAGGTTGCTTAAAGTTTGAATTTTGTTCTTGTTTCAGTTTTCGTATGCCGTTATCGTTTTGTATGTACTTATTTCACAATGCCTGATCATAGACCCTTTTCACATTTCCTGGTTTCTCAGTAGCGGAAGGCTTCATGGTTGGGTTAACTTAGAGCGCAGTGACTAGGAGAGTACGACAAATAATTTTTTTTTTACAACCCTCTTTACTGAAATAATAAAAGAAAAACTCCATGATGGTGTTATCAAGACTTTCAGAAAAAGAAAAAATATAGTGTGAGACTGATGACGGCAGCCAGAGGAGAGAATAACATCAAATGTACTCTCAACCCCATAGACACTGCATTAGAAACACCTTTCATAAGCGGTAATTATTATTATTTTAATATTATTTAAGTTTTTTTTTTTTGATGCAACTATGATATATTTATGAATGCATATTAATGTTCATACGTTTAAAAAAAAAACTATATTAAAAACTGAAGGATTTAAATTTATGATGACAATTAAACATGTCATAACAGTGGGAATCCCCTGGGAAAGTTTAGACGTCACATGATATACACCTTGCAACATGCAGAGAACTCCACCGTCTAAACCAGAGATTCCCAAAGTAGGACCCGTGGGCCAAAGTTTGGCCATTGTAACTGTTGTTTGGCCATTGTAACTTATTTAAATTACTTATTGTAATTTAGCCCACCATCTGAGATTTAGCCCATCTGAGAATGATAGAGAGGGTTGGGGCAATGCCTCTAATAGAGATCGTCATATCTTATTTGACATAGGAGTGGGCGATATAGCAAAATGAAAATTATCAGAACATGTGCGCATCACACACTCAGCAGTCACATTTTAATAAAACTATAGCACTTCATATCGAACATTTTAATCGATATTGACAATGGTGTTCGGTCAATAAATACAGATACCGATTTTATCGCCCATCCCTAATTTGACGTAACCTTTGTTTGTTTGTTTTATTGCTGTGCTACAAAAAAGCAAATTGAAAATAAATGTTTCCATTAAATATATCCATCCATCCTATATATATATATATACAAGATTAGTTGATATAAAGCAATGTGTTTTAGTTATTTTTAAATATTATTTAATTAATTAGGAAATTACCCATGGCAGCAATATTTTGGCCCACTAGCCTTTAATAAAGACTGGATTTTGGCCCTTTATAAGAAAACGTTTGGGCACTCCTGGTCTAAAACACACCAGTTTAGAAGTGAGATTTCTATGTATATTTTGGTTAGAAGTTTATTTTAGATATGGCATCCTGCACACGCTGAAGATGTTTTGTTTGTTTATTTTCTGTTAAGCAGTTTAGAGGGTAATTTTCAGCTAGTTTGGGGTTTTCGTTATATTACTTTTTAATTTGGCACCACTTGAATTCATCTTTTGCCTTTATAACATACATTAATTGATTTATTTTCTTTTGTGAGATTCCAACTGGTACATATTTTTTTCTCTTTTAATTTTGTAAATAAATTCACTTATTTTTGCATTATTTAGTTGTCTTTTAGCTATTTTGCCACCAACTCTGTACAAATTGTTTTATTATATTATAGTATTTTATTATTTTATTATAGTTAACAAAATGTTGCCTCTTTAACCCCTAAAGCTGAATGTTGAAGTCGTAACAATCTTATAAAATACAACAGTCTATCTTTTTTTGTTCATTTTTTTGCACTGTGACAGGAGTTAATCCATCTGTTTTCTCCCAGTGTTCAGAAGACCCCCTCGTGGACTCATTAAATGACTTACTCTAAAACATAAGCATGTGAATTTGAATGGGTGTGCTCTGTTAATGGAATATTGACTTTTATTAGATAACTTCTCACATCATTTTGTGTGTGTTTTCCCCTTCCCTTTTTTCCTCCACCTCTGGGAATGAAAGTGTCTAAAGGTGAACTCAACTTTCAGAGTTCAGCTGGTGAAAGAAATCGACACATTCGGATGTTAAGGCTAATTGAACTGACACTCCAACAACCTTTGAAATCTGTTTTTAATTAAAGGCAGCATGCTGAGGTGCCTGGTGTTAAACTTTCATAATTACACTGCTGCAGACGCCGTTTCCATGTAAGATTTAGATAGCGGCCTTCATTGCACTATCCGCTCACTGCATCTCTTTTCTCATTGCAGCCCAGTTCTTCTCTGCTGGTTCAGCCACTGAAAGCGTGTGAGTAATTCTTCATATTACTTGTACTCGTGTCAACTCATGCCAAGAATATATTTACATATTTGCAGAATTTTATTTATTTACCCTGAAGGCAACTTATGTCCGTCAATGATTTTTGTACCACTAAAGCTGTTGTAGTTGTGTATTACAAGACTTTCCACTCAGTGTTACATTCTGCATCCAACTGCATTCACAATGACAGGGTAGTTGAATAACATGAACTCTCTGTCAGAGTATCATTCATCCATTCATCCTATATTATTCCTTTATCATTTTATCTGTCATCTTTACATCCCCCTTTCATTTATCACTTAGCCATGATTTTATCTATCCATTGTTCAATCCATCCAACTATCATTCGTTCGTTCCATTCAACCATTAATCCATCAATACATCCTTTTATCATCCATCCATCCGTCCATCCGTTCTTCCAACCATGCGCTCTTCCACTGTCCATGCATCAGTCCATCTATCCATTTGTCCTCCATCCATCCATTTGTCCTCCATCCATCCATCCTTCCATCCATCTGTTCGTTCTTCTAACATCCATCCATCCTTTTTTCTACCATCCATCCATCCATCCATCCATTTATTCATCCAGCCAGCCATCCATTCTTCTACCATCCATCCATCCATTCATCCAACCGTTCTTCCGTCTGTTCTTCCACTATCCACGCATCCATCCATCTATTCGTTCATCCACCATCCATCCATCCATCATCCGTTCTTCTACCCCTATCCATCCATCCTTTCTTCATCTATCCATCCATTCTTCTCCAACTGTCCGTCCATCAGCCAATCATCCATCTGTTCTTCCATCATCCTTACATCCATTCGTTCTTCCATCCATCCATCCATTTGTTGTTTCACCATTCATCTATCCATCCATCCATTCATCATCTGTTGTTTCACTATCTATCCATCCATCCATCCATCCATCCATCCATTACCTGTTGTTCCTCCATCCATCTGTTTTTCCTCCATCCATTCTTCCATCTGTCCACCATCCATCTGTTCTTTTACCATCCATCCATATATCAATACTTCCTCATTCCTTCTGTCCATTGATCCTTCTATCCATCAGTTCATCCATCCATCTGTTCTTCCATCTAGTTATCCATTATCCACCTATCCTTCCATTAGTTTTTCCACTTATCCATGCATTAATTTTTCCTCAGTCTATCCATCCATTGTTTCACCATCCATCCATCCATTGTTTTACCATCCATCCATATGTTGTTTCACCATCCATCCATCCATCCGTTGTTTCACCATCCATACATCTGTTGTTTTGCCATCCATCCATCCGTTGTTTCACCATCCATCCATCTGTCCGTTGTTTTACCATCCATACATCTGTTGTTTCACAATCCATCTATCCGTCTGTTGTTTCACCATCCATACATCTGTTGTTTCACCATCCATCCATCCATCCATCCATCCATCTGTTGTTTCACCATCCATCCATCCATCTGTTGTTTCACCATCCATCCATCCATCTGTTATTTCACCATCCATCCATCCGTTATTTCACCATCCATCCATCCGTTATTTCACCATCCATCCATCCGTTATTTCACCATCCATCCATCCGTTGTTTCACCATCCATCCATCCATCCGTTGTTTCACCATCCATACATCTGTTGTTTTACCATCCATCTATCCGTTGTTTCACCGTCCATCCATCCATTGTTTCACCATCCATCCGTTGTTTCACCATCCATCCATCTGTTGTTTCACCAACCATCCATCCATTTTTACTCTCCATCCATCCGTTGTTTCACAATCTATTCATCCATCCATCCTTCCATCCAGTTATCCATTATCCACCTATCCATCCATTAGTTTTTCCACCATCCATCCATCCATTAGTTTTTCATCCATCCATCCTCTTTTTATCAGCTGGTCTGCCATCCTTCCTTCCCACCATCTTTCCTTCCTTCTGTTTTTGTCTCTGTTCATTTACAGTGTATATATATATCCTTTCATCTTTCTATTCTTTCAACAATCTGTGTTTTTCTGTCTGCTTCCATCCATCCTTTGGTGTCTTTTGGTGAATCTGTTGATAAACAAACTTTTATTTCTCCTAGCCTTTTTTTCAATCTTGCTGTGGATATACTGGCAGCAGCTGAATTTCCAATGTGAATTTTCAAACAAATATTTTCCCTCATTGTTAGTATGACCCTTTAAAATAACCCATGACATCGTACCTGCTTTAAAAACACATATAGAGTGACTACCTGACCAGCATGCGCTTCACAAAAGTCTTTTCATTCATATTTGATGATAAACAGCGGCAGAGGAGCGTAGCATAGCACGGGTTGCGTTTGGAGACAGTTTCCATACAGCAAACCGAGGGAATGAATGAGAGGACCTGCGGCGTGTTTGATGAGGGTCGGGTCGTGCTGCATGAGCTCCAGTGTCCCGCTCTGTCTCGCCCTCACACACGCTGTCTGTTCCTCTGCCCATGTGGACACACTCGGGTTAATATTTCATGAGCTGAAGATTATTTTTAGATTTCTGCTGTAAGAGGGAAATTTCAACATGTTAGCCACGATGATTGCTGCTTTGACTGAGCTCATGCTCTGTAATATAGAACTGGTTTTATTGGACAAAAGACCTGCTTTATTGTGCAGCTGTGACATTTTTTTTTTCCAGAGTAAATGTTTTCACTTTAATTGAAAATGTAACCTGTTTCTTTTTAACATTTTGTGCAGTAAACTTAAACTTTAAGTGCACTTAATGCCATTTGCACTGCGACCACATTAATAATTGACAAGATATTAACTGTGTGTGCGGAATCAGATCCAGCAGATCTCTTTGAGAGATGTAGAGTATTTTTAATCTAGCATGATCTGTCCACTTGGTTTATTCAGTTTTAATGTCGAAAATAAAGTGAAATTTTTTTTATTATTATTATTTAATAATATTAAATTTATTATTATTATTATTATTATTATTATTATGATATTTGTTAGTACTCAAGATGGTGGAGGAACCGATAGATGGATGGATGGATGGAATGGGTGGATGGATGGTAAAAAAAAGGATCTGGATGGTGGAGGAACGCATGGATGGCTGGATGGATTGTGGAGGAACAGATGGATGGATGGTGGTGGAGTGAATGGATGGTTGATGGAGGAATGGATGGTGGAGAAACAGATGGATGGATGGTGGAATAATGGATGGAATGGAGGAGGAACGGAAGGATGGATGGATGGTGGAGAAATGGAAGGATGGATGGATAGATGGATGGTGGAGGAATGGAAGGATGAATGGATGGATGGTGGAGAAACGGAAGAAAGGATGGAAGGATGGATGGTGGAGGAACGGAAGGATGAATGGATGGATGGTCAAGGAACGGAAGGATGGATGGATGGATGGATGGATGGTGGAGGAACAGATGGATGGATGGTGGAAGAACAGATGGATGGATGGTGGAGGAAGGAACGGGTAGATGGATGGATGATAGTGGAACAACAGGTAGATGGATAGTATAAAAATGGATGGATGGTGGAGGAATGGAAGGATGAATGGATGGATGATGGAGAACCGGATGGATGGATGTTGGAGGAACGGATGAATGGATAGTGGAGGAAGGAACGGATAAATGGACGGATGGTGGAACAATGGATGGACAGTGGAAAAACAGATGGGTGGATGGTAAAAGAACAGGTTGATAGATGGAACAACAAATGGCTTTGGTGGAATGGATAGATGGAAGGATGGATGGTGTTGGAACAGATAGATGGATGGTGGAACAGTGGATATGATGGATGGATGGATGGATGGATGGATGGATGGATGGATGGATGGTAGAGGAACGGAAGGATGGATGGATGGATTGATGGATAGGTAGGAACGAATGACTGGATGGTGGATGGTTGGTGGAGGAATGAATGAATGGATGGTTGAAGGAATGAATGGATGGTGGAGAGATGGATAATAAATGGTGGAGGGATGGATGGTGGAGGGAGAAACTGATAGATGGATGGTCGAACAATGGATGGACAATGGAAAAAAGGATGGATGGATGGTGAAAGAACAGGTGGATGGATTGAAGAACGGATGGATGAATGGAGGAATGGATAGATGGAAGGATGGACAGTGGAAAAATAGATCGGGTGGATGGATGGATGGTGGAGGTACAGATAGATTGATGGTGGAACAATAGATAGATGGATGGATGGAACAACGGGTGGATGGATGGATGGTGGAGGAACAGAAAGATGCATGGATGTATGGTGGAAGAACTGATGGATGGATGGTGGAGGAAGGAACTGATGGATGGTGGAATAATGAATGGATGGAACAAAGGGTGGATGGATGTTAGAACAAATAATGGATGGATGGTGGAGGAACAAAGATGGATGGATGGAGGAACGGATGGATTGATGGATGGATGGTGGTGGAAATGATGGATGGATTGTTGGAGGAATGGATGGATGGTGGAGGAACGGATAGATGGATGGAATGGATGTCTGAATTAATCTATTTGTTTAATGACGGTAGAGAACTTTGACAAATAAATGTCTTCTTTTGCAGTGTTGTCTAATGATGCTGCAGTGTCTCAGAGGTGTTTATCTGTGAAGTCTCTGAGATCTCTCGTCTGGCGTCTTCAACACTTGTTGGCCATGAGCAGATGTGTAATACAGCAACAAACAGACGGTATCAGTGGACTGATGAAGAGAAATGAGCCAATCATTCGCTCGTCCTCAGCCCGTCACAACCAAATATACCTCAATTATTTCTTGTCAACAGATGAGAAATGCCGAACGTGACATCAGACTGGAACTCAGTCTCAGTTTCACACTTATGCACTAAAACGGAGATCTGCTGAAGAGTGTGTGTGTGTGTGTGTGTGGACTGATCTGTCACAAGATGTTGCTGGACAAACTGAGAAAATGTCCCTTCAGCCAGCAGTTGTACGGTATGTGTTGATGAGATCTTCCTCATTATTTATTCATTCTGCATTATTTGGTTTGATATTGACCTGATGCATCCAAAATCCATTGTTTTTTTGGTTGTTGTTTTTTTTTTTGGTGTTGTTTTGGCGAGCTTTTGGTTTTATTTGGCAAATACTACACATTTTTAATAACGGATCACTTATCAGTTGTACCTTAATTGTCGTGCCCACGTTTTGAACATAAACATGAGGGTAACATGTTCTACATAAATGATTGCCAATCTTCAACGCTTTCACGCACAGATTTAGCTTGGTCACAATTTAAAGAAGACAGACTGAAGTTGTGTGTCTTTGTTTATGAAAATAATAAAACAATAAATGTATATATTTTTGATAATACGTAAAATATGGACCTAATAAACCCACTTTAGCCTAAAATTGACAGAAAATCAAAGATAACTATCTGAACAAATTATATTCCAAATTTGAAGTTGATATCTCAAAAAATGAGCTTTCAGTAAGATTTCTGTCGCAATACCAAATATGACCACCAGTTTCCATTGGTAAAACAATAAATGTTTATTATAATAAATAAAATGATAATCTGTTTCATAAAGCCTGTTTTAGCTAAAATAAAACTTGAATATCTACAGAAATTAGATTTTAAATTTGACATTGATATCTCAAAAATAAGCTTGCAGTAAGATTTTGTTTGATCGCAGTACCAAATATGACCACCAGTTTGCATTGTAAAACAATAAACATACATTTTATTATAATAAATAATTATAATAAAATAAAATAATAATATAATAAATATATTTTATTATAATAAATAAAATATTATATGTATTTAACAAAACCTGTTTTAGCCCAAGATTTGCAGAAAATTAAACCTAAATATCTGCACACATTTATATTTTAAATTTGAAGTTAATATTTTAAAAAATGAGCTTTCATTACAATTTTTGTTTGACCACAGTACCAAATATAACCACCAGTTTCCATTGGTAAAACAATAAATGTTTATTTTATTAAAATAAATAAAATTTTATTAAAATAAATAAAATATGATCATATGTACTTAACCTGTTTTAGCCTAAGACTTACAGAAAATCAAACTTAAATTTCTGCACAAATTAAATTCCAAATTTGAAGTTGATATCTTAAAAAAAAAAAATCTGTAAGATTTAGTTTGGTTGCAGTACCAAATATGACCACCAGTCATGGAAATATGCATTCAACAAAGCCTGCTTTAGCCTAAGATTTGCAGAAAATCTAACTTAAACATCTGCACACATTATGATATTTAAAAAAAAATACTTTCAGCAAGATTTTGTTTGATCGCAGTACCAAATATGACCACCAGTTTCCATTGGTGACCATACAAGAGCGCCCCCTATGTTTTGAGCAATGTGAAATATATATTCATACTTTCCAATCACATGGCAGCAACTCAATGCATTTAGGAATGTAGACATGGTCAAGACGATCTGCTGCAGTTCAAATCAAGCATCAGAATGAGGAAGAAAGGTGATTTAAGTGACTTTGAACGAGGCATGGTTGTTGTTGCCAGACGGGCTGGTCTGAATATTTCTGAAACTGCTGATCTACTGGGATTGAGCCAGGTCTGAATGCAAATGGGATTCTAACCCAGTACTAGTAAGGTGTACCTAATAAAGTAGCCAGTGAGTGTATAAATAAAACATCTATTTTATTAATTGATTGATTGATTTCTACATAATAATATAATTTTTAATAATCATTTTGTTCATTGTTATTAATATTAATTATTAATTTAAGTTTAATATTGGTTCGAGCCTCGGTTGGGTCAGTTGGTGTTTCTGTTTGAAGTTTGCATGTTCTCCCCATGTTGGTGTGGGTTTCCTTTGGTTGCTTCGCTTTCCCCCACAGTCCAAAGACATGCGCTATAGGTGAATTGGGTATGCTAAATCTCTGTAGTGTATGTGTGTGAATGAGTATGTATGGATGTTTCCCAGGGATGGGTTGCAGCTGGAAGGGCATTTGCTGCATTGGTGGTTCATTCCGCTGTGGTGACCCCGAAATAATAAAGGGACTAAGCCGAAAAGAAAATAAATGAATGAATAATATATTATTTCATATTTTTTTCTAATTTTAATTTACATTGTATTTCCTATTAAAAAGTTTTTTTTTTTAAATTCTCAAACTCTAACAAGACCTAAAATATAATTATAAAAAGTGTTCTTGAGCAGAAAACAGCATAAGAGCGATGACTCCTTGAATTGTGAACTGACCATATAAACTCCTGTCCTCTGTTTACATGTTTTCCAGCATGTGGACATGACGTAACGTGCTGCTATTTTCAAGCTCATCTGATTCAAAGCGTCTCAGACCAAACCGAGTGGAGCGAGGAAGAGCAGAATCTTGACTCACTACTTTTAAAAAATTTACTAGTTTCTTGATTCCTTTTTGCTGGGGTCTATAAATAGCATCTTCTTTTGACTTTACAAAGGAAGAGAGCAGCATGGGACGTCTGTCTGCAACTCCTATTAAAGATCCTCTGAAAAATGCAACTTTGTTCGATGTGTGACAATTTCAACTGAAGCAACTGACAGGGCGTGGCATATTGAGTAGCTCCTCCTCTTTCTAAAAAAAAAACTGTCAATAGCATTTTGTTAATGTTTGATAATTTTGTAATTATTGTTGGAGTATTTTGTTACAGCTTTTTCCAATCAGATTTGTTGAATGCTGCGTCTGTTTTACCATTTCTTATTGCCCAGAAAATGTACATTTGAATATTATCGTATATTTTCCAAATGTGAATGTTGCTATTGTTTTAGAGCACACTAGCTTATTCACTACCTGACAAAATCTGGTTGCGTATCCAAGTTTTATGAACAACAAATGATAACTTCACTTCTAGTCGATCATTCGGTATCAGAAGTGGCTTATATGAAATGCAAAGGCCTCTAGATTACGCTTATTTTACCAGAATAAAATATGATCATGCCTTGATTTTTAGTTGTTTAATTAGTACAGTAATGTCTGACTTTGCTATGACAAAAAGTTTTGTCACTTAACAGAATGTTAATGTCCTGTATAGAATATGAAGTCATGCTGCAGTGGAAAAAGAATTAATATGGTGTATGACTCCCATGAGCTTGGAGGACTGCATCCATACATCTCTGCAATCACTCAAATAACTTATTAATAAAGTCATCTGGAATGGCAAAGAAAGCATTCTTGCAGGACTCCCAGAGTTCATCAAGATTATTTGGATTCATTTTCAAAGCCTCCTCCTTCATCTTACCCCAGACATGCTCAATAATGTTCATGTCTGGTGACTGGGCTGGCCAATCCTGGAGCACCTTGACCGTCTTTGCTTTCAGGAACTTTGATGTGGAGGCTGTATGAGAAGTATGAGAAGGAGCGCTATTCTGCTGAAGAATTTGTCCTCTCCTGTGGTTTGTAATGTAATGGGCAGCACAAATGTCTTGATACCTCTTGCTGTTTATGTTGCCATCCACTCTACAGATCTCTTGCACGCTACCATACTGAATGTAACCCCAATCCATGATTTTTCCTTCAGCAAACTTGACTGTTATCTGTGAGAATCTTGGCTCCATTTTCTGCAGTATTTGTAATGATTGGGATGCAGTTCCAAAGATAGTTAATGGGACAAATCTACCTTCTGCCACTTTTCCAAATGATCAACTAGAAGTCAAGCTATTATTTGTTGCTCCTACAACTGAGATTGACAGCAAGACTTTTTCAACAAAAATGTTGTGAAATATATAAATATTTTTTCAAATATTTCTGAAGTGATATTTAATAGAGTAAGGATTTTCCCATCATTTCCTATTATGTATTTCTTCTGGAGAATGTCTAAATTCTTTTTGTTTGGATTGAAAAAAAAAAAAAATGCTGAGGTAAATTTTATTAGCCCCATTAAGATCCCCCCCCCCCCCCCCCCCCCCCCGCGAGATTGGCTACAGAACAAACCCAACGTTGTTTAATTATTTGTCCAAGTAATCGAACTTGTCTATTATTTTTTGAACTTTTTATTATTATTTTTTTATTGCAAATAAAATTCAACTGAACAATGCAGAATATTAATTTATATTTCAGAATGTTTTTTTCCACCCCAACATTTATTAAACAGAAATCAAATTCAAACTAAGTTATGAAATAAAGCACAATACTGTATAACATATAAAAGAAAATGAAAATAATAAATACATTTAAATTCACCAATGTGTGTATAAAAAAAGTGAAAAATCTAACAATGCAAGCACTATCATAAGTTAACTTGAAATAACTGTTTAAGATGTTTATCTTATGTATTATTTATTGCTGATGATGATATTGCAATAAATTAAAATCTCTCTCTCTTCCATGCTAAAACATATGATTTAAATTCTATGTAGTAATATCTTATAAAACAGAGATTTCATTCGTCTCTCATTCATGCGTTTTAAATCAAGTTGGACTAATATAGAATTTGCCTAGATAACCTAATTAACTTAGCTAAGCCTTAAAACGGAATGCTACTAGTATCAGTCTAATACTAGAATACGCAACCCAGGCTGATTCTCATTATGCACCCCTATATACATTTCAGGAGAGCAGCAAATACATCACAGGAGCTGTTTTTTTTTTTTTGCCGTTTTAGTTTTTGTGAATTCGCCAGAGGCCGCTGTGTATGCTTTTTCAGATATCAAATTTCTCTCGCGAGTGCCATTCATGCCTGCTGTTCTCGAATAAATCCACTAGAGGCCGCTGTTGACTGACTAACTGACTCACCCACCCTCCTCCTTTCCTAAACCCAACCGACAGTGTTTTGAAAAGCGATCCAGAAAAAGAAAAGCTCTCGCCGCAGCCTGATTTTTACCACGTTTTCAGATTTTACCACATTCTCACACTGTTATTTAATTTTTTGGCTTTTATTTTTTGTCTTACTTGCTTTCTGGAACTGTTCTTCGCTGGACTCTAGCCCTGTCGTCACAGTCAACTCCTCTCTGCGTCTCAATTCCTCCGATGTAATGGCGGAAAAGCCATCCATAAGGAGGTAAGCGATCAGCTGGTAAGTGCAAAAAGAAACTGCGTCATACTGCCCCCTAGCGTTTGTTTTAAAGATAAAATGCACCCCTACGTACCTCTGGCTACGTAATTCGCGATTTTCAGAAATGTATACTGGGCTACGTTTTCAGAATGAGCCTAAGTAGCGATTACGAGTAACTGGTAATCATGGCAAAAACAAATAAAATAAAACGTTATAATAAATATGTTTTTAAAACTATTATGGTTAAATCTGTTTCAAAAACATCACTTGGGAAATGTTTGCTAAATAATTCAAATTTTACAAGAGGGCTCATAATTGTGTCTTTAACTGCAGATAATACTAATAACACCCAAAAAACTTTCACTGATGTCAGGAGTGTTTAAAAGTAATAAATTACACCGTGCATGTCACATCTGAGATCGGCCTCTTCCAGATGTTCATTATCTGCTGTAGTTCATTTCCAGCTCTGAGTCAAGCTAAACATGTTCACCAGAGATTCATAATTACGCCTGCATCATTTTTTAATGAGGCGCTGAGTAGTGAAGAAATCCTCCTGTGATGTCTGGCAGGACAGGGCGTCAGAGGAGGAGTTCATCCAGAACTTTTACCATCGTTTACTCGCTCTTATCAAATCTCACTTTCCTTTGGCTTATTCCCTGCTTTATCAAGGGTCGTCACAGTGGTATGAACCGTCAATTACTCTAGCTTATGTATTACACAGCAGATGCCCTTCCAATCTGTTTGAAATCTTCATAACCTTGTTTCTTGTTACGGATATTACATAAACAGATTTTAGATTGGATCAAATAGTGTTTTAGCTAGATGTTGAAATGAATGAGGACTGAGTCTGTCCAAGCCTCAAAAGACGACGGAAGAAAACAAAAAAGACACCATAACTTGTGTGCTGTAAATCAAGTCTAAGAAGTAAAAAGCCGGTGGTTCTCATATATTGGGAGTAAAGTTGTCTACATTTTTCTTTGAGTCTCTCTGTTTATGGTTATGCTTTCATGTTGTATTTTTATTTTTTATCCTTTTAATTTGTCATTAGGGTGGCACGGTGGCTCACTGTTTACCACCGTCACCTCACTGCAAGAAGATCACTGAATCGAGTCCCAGCTGGGACAGTTGGCATTTCTGTGTGGAGTTTTTATGTTTTCCCCATGTTGGCGTGTTTTTCATCCGGGTGCTCCGGTTTCCCCCACAAGTCCAAAGATATGCGGTGTAGGTGAATTGGGTAAGCCATATTGTCCGTAGTGTGTGTGTGTGTGTGTGTGTGTGTGTGTGTGTGTGTGTGTGAATGAGTGTGTATGGGTGTTTTCCAGTACTGGCTTGCGGCTGGAAGGGCATCTACCGTGTAAAACATATGCTGGAATAGTTGGCGGTTCATTCCACTGTGACTAACTCTGAAATAGAGACTAAGCCAAAGGAACAGTAGCGGCGCAAGCTTAACTTGCACTCTAGGCAAAGGCGATCGTGCCACCCTTTTGTGGAGGAAAGTGAATAACAGGGAGGGATGGGGGTTGAGTCTCTATGCTGCCCCTTGTAATATACCGGCGTTCGTGCCGCCCTTTCACGGACGAAAGTTAAGAAGAGGAGGGGGTGGGGGTTGAGTCTCCATGCCGCCACTAGCAAGATGCCGCTTTTGTCGCCCACATTGCCCAAATTTATTGCCTAAATCCGCCACTGAAAAGGCGAATGAATGAATGAATAATTTTTCATCAAGTGTTTTGCTTCATTTTAATGCTTTTAATTTTAGTTTTTTTTTTTTTTTTTGTCTGTGATTTTTATTTAAATTATTTTAATGGCATTCTGGTTTTTTTTGCATTGTTTAAAATGCAAATTTGTGAATTTCTTATCTTAATTTTTATGCCTGTAATTTCAAATCAAATTTGATTTATTATTATTGTTATTTTGCATTTTAAAAATAAACTTCCATACAGTGTGTAACACAGCTCAAAGTTATGTTTTAAATCTGAAAGTGCACCTATTTAAAAATATGGATTTTTTATTTATTTATTTATTTTTTTATATAAAAGATTCGACTCATTTAAATGATTCTTCGTTCATCCAGATCTTTGTATCAACATCAACACAAAACAATACTAAATATGAAGTGCCGGATCCAGTAAAACATAAACGCGCCTTTCCCTTTACACGCCAGCAGAGTGCAAGGGATCATGAGATTGATCATGACTGATGATGAGTGAACATTGATGAGTGAACGTGTTGGTGATTAATACAGTATTCTACCCTGCAACGGGGGATTTGTTGACTGTTTGTTAAAGGAAAGATCAGAAAAGACTATTGATGTAGGGGATTTTGTCAGAGCTTGACGCAAACTTTACAGTACACAGCTCATCAGTTTCTTCCTCCAATTCACAAGTTTAAGTAAGTGCGATTAAAATGGCTGCCTCCTTGTTTTCTCTAGCTTGCAAATTATGTATCTAGTTGTGTTTTCTTGTAATCGCTCCATGTGTCTTGTATTGTATCTGGTTAACTCTTTATATTCCTATATCGTGTCTAGAAATGTTGAAAACACGACATGCGTCGTTTTCTTTACTGATTTAAATGCGTTTCTGAGCTCAATTCACTGCCGTTTGTCAATGCAATGGCCACAATCAGCTGTTCCTACACACGTGTCGGTCAAGTTTCAAAATAGTTCATGGATTAATACTGAATGTGTGTCATTGTTTTTACTTGTGCTAAAGAATAGAGCAATATGCTGGTGTTTAACTTGCTTTATGCACTCCTGCATTAGGCTCACACACACACACTCTGCACTTTGACTACAACAATGTTGGTAAAAGTTGTGGTGGGCGTTTCTCTCTATCTCGCGCTGAACGCAGTCGACCAATCGCAACACACTGGGTCATCAGACCAATCAGCGCAGATTAGCATCACGCTCAGGAGGGGTTTAGGAACAAATGAATCGCTGAATGGGGGTCATTAGGATAATTGGGTAAAAATAAATGCATATTATAAGACAATGAAAGGGTTTTTTGACCTTGCGTGCAAATCAGCCTATTGTTGAAGACCGCCAAAACCAAAATATGACCTTTTTTAATGCACAATCGGGGGTCTTTAATAAACCATGGAAGTCCTATAGACTTTTATAGCTAATTTTTTCATTTTGTTTTACAGGACATCACAGGAATAAATAACAGTAAGTAAATAATCCGGTCCCACTTTATATTAAGTGGTCTTAACTAATATGTACTTACACAGGAATTAATAGTTCGTTACAACGTACTTATTGTGTAAATATATGTATTTACTGTGTACTTATACTTGATTAAATACCTGTATGTAAATACATCTGTAACTAACTTCTGTAATAATAAATGTGATTTAAATTTTTCAATATCAGTGTTTTTAATATGATATTTGTGGTTTAAATCATAATTTAATTCGATTTTATTTGGAATTTAAATGAACTAAGATTAAGTTAAATTAGCTTCGAATTGCATCTTTATTTTGATGTTTATGCTATTAATAGTTTAATTGTAGTTTAATTGTAATTCTTTAGTCTTTTCAAGCCCTTTTTCTCTTCTTTTCTTTTTTTTTTACAGAAAATCACAGGACAATATCTGCGTGGGTTAATGATGACAGTGAGAGTTGACTGCGTGCGTGCGTGTGAGTGTGTATCAGTTGTGAAGGTGATGATCTGTGTCTCTTTGCTCCAGCAGGTGAGCTTCGGTCTGTAAGCGGATGTATTGATTCTCCTCATCTGAGGTGTGTAAGAGAATCTGCCGGATGGGACGCACGCAGTGTGACAGGAGACACAGGAAAGAGCAGATCCTCTTAACTGAGAGTCCAGCTACTGTACTGTACTGTAGCCTTAAATAATCTGTTCCTGCAGTCTAAATAGAGAATATCTCTCGAAAACAGCTGCAGTTTAATGCCAGCAGATCCTGAACGTCACTTCAGAACAGATAACTGGAGCTTTTGATATTAAGACACTCTAACAGAGAGATAAAGACTGAAACTTTTGATTGAAATGTGCATAAAAACCAAAATGATAAAAAGTTAATTCAAATAAACCTTGGCATCTTACTTTAGAAGAACACTCCATTTTATTTTGGAATTAGGTTCACTTCTAGCTTAGCTTAGCATAGATCTTTGAATCGGATTAGACCGTTAGCATTTCATTCATTCATTCATTTTCTTTTCAGTTTAGTCCTCCTATTAATCTGGGGTCGCCACAGTGGAATGAACCGCCAACTTATGCAGCATATGTTTTATGCAGCTGATGCCCTTTCAGCCACAACCCATCATTTAATTATTTTATGTTCAGTTCACTTAAATGTGTAAAAACTATTAAGTCAAGTTAATTGACGTGTGTTGGGACAACATGAAGGAATTGTTTGGAACCCAGCATTTTTTTACAGTGTACTAAGACCAACTGAAATAGAAAACTATGCTAGTTCTAGGCTGATATGACTCATTTTGGAATAATAATCGAGGAACTTTTATTGCTGTCTCATGGCTGTAGTAGGCGTAATAATATTACAAACCACCTGAAAATTGTCCCCAGCTAATGGTAATATGCTCAGTTTGAAACTAGAGTTTGTTTTTTGAATCCATTCAGCCAATCTCTGGTGGAAGAACTTTTAGCTTAGCATAAATCATTGAATCCAATTAGACCATTAGCATCTCACTCATAACATTTAAAAAAACTGTTTTGATCATTTTCTTGTTTAGAGTGTGACTCTTCTGTTGTTACATAATGAGAAAAAATATTTTCTAGGCTGATATGACTAATTTAAGTTTAATAATGAAGGTACTTTGCTGCCGTGCTGTGGCTGTTTCAGGCACTTTGATATAGCACAATAACTGAAAATAGTCCTAGGTAACAATGGTAACAGCGCCGCATAATGCTGTAGTTTAGTCTAATGCTGTAGTTTAACTAATGCTGTAATTAGGCCCAGTTTTAGAACTATTTTGTTATATATATATATATATGTGTATATATATATATATATATATATATATATATATATATATATATATATATATATATATATATATATATATATATATATATATATATATATATTACTATTTTCTTTCGCACTAATCTGTGTGTATTCAATTAGTTATTGTTTTAAATGGTATATTTAAATTGTTTAAATTGTTTAATTATTTACTAAGTATATTTATTTATTTTTCCCATTTCTCAGAAATGTTCCTATATCACTAGATAACAGTGCTGCATAATGCAATTTAGTCTAATTTTGTATTAATTTATTTGTTTTTTTTTAAGAATCATTTTGTATTTAATACATTTTGAAATTCTCCAGAATGTGTCTGTAAATTTTCAGCTCAAAACACAAATCAGATTATTTATTAAACCTTTTTAAATCTGGGAAATTGTAGCTGTTTTTGTTGCCTGTGCCTTTAATACAAATGAGCGGGTTCTCCACCTACCATTCCCACATGCATGTCTGAGATCTGTTTGTATTGCTCTGTGTGTAGCCTTCACATATATAAACAGCAGAGTAACAGACAAGAATGAAGCAGATCTCCCTTACTACAGTAAGAACTTTCCCAACTGTTATTTGATGTATTTGTTGTGGAGTTAATTCAAGCCTTACTGCAACAATGAGTCACACACAATGTCATTATAAAGTTTTGGCACGGCATATGTGACTGGATACACATTAATACACACTGCTGTATGGACATTTGTTATGTTAATGTACAAAATAAACCAGATTTAAGTCCACAAATCAGGATTGAAGTATCTTCTTTTATAATTGTACTGACACTATGTGGCTGAGGTGATGAATAATGAAGCAATTTTACTATGTTTATTACAAACATGCACTGTTTTAAAACGTTTTAAACTTGTAAAACTCATTCTCGGGGTGCAGATGATCACAGAGAGCTGAACAGATCTTTTAATCCCACTTGCTTTGTGTATGTCTGTAAGATCATACACGCTACTGTGAAGACATGTTAATATGAGTCTGTCAATAGATTTGGTGGGCTGGAAAAACCGCACTCCTACTTCACGTTGCGGTGGGCCTCAAAATGGGAGGGATGTGGATCCTATTTTAACGTCAGGAAATGAAAAAAAAAAAGACACTTATTGTGTTCCATCACTCCAATATGACTGTGGACACACTATACCTACACACAGTTCTGTCCAAACAGCTTTCAAAAGGTGATTTTCATCATAGGTGCCCTTTAAACAGCACAATGTAACTCTTAAGTGTTTATTTCTCAAAAATATTCCTACAGCTCGATTCTCAAATATAATGAACAGGAAAGATCAACGTGTTAGGAACTCAAATATATTAAACCGAATACAGCCTTAAAATACTGTTTATATAACCTTTATGAAAACGATCATGCATAGCCTCTTCGGTTAAAACACAATGGACCACATTTATATAACTTTTTTTTTTCTTTCCACCATGATCCAGATGGCGTTTTGTGTGTGGATGTTGTGTGGATTTTCAAACGGGCTGCTGAGACAAAAGGCTGCCTGCACGCTCGCCATCCGAAATGAATAGCGACAACCTGACTGGGCTTAATCTGCGCGGGCCGAACCCACTCGCTCCGTCAGCAGCTCTGGAGGTGTCAGTCTCCTAATCCTCTGTTTTGTGCTGTTCGGATGTTGTTGAGTGTGTTTCTTTCTCTTGGTGAAGGAAGAAGGGCCTCACCGCCGGATGGAATTTCAGCTGTTGGCTCGTCATCTCTGAAGTGGCCAGAGATTATCTGTTTGTTTGGGGGATCGATCCGTCACTCGAGACCGCTCACTGGAACTGTATACACGGTCAGACGGGACTTTCACCGGGGGTTAAATTCAGACCTCGGAGGCCCTACGGATTTAGGTGAAAACCGGGTTACTATATTTATCACTCACCTGTCAGTTTTTAAAGTATGTTTTTTTAAAGTCTTAATGTAAAGTAAATATTCAAAATACACTTTCATGCTCCATTTTTAAAAAAATCTGACTCATTTTGCAACTCGCCTAGTGTTAACAGTTGAGTTTTACCATTTGTGAATCCCTTCAGCCAATCTCTGAGTCTGCCAGAAGAACTTTTAGCTTAGCTTAGCATAAGTCTTTGAATCAGATTAGACTGTTAGCATCTCACTCAAACAATTTCAAATAAGAGTTTCAACTATTTTTTTAATTTAAAGATTGTCTGTTCTGTAGTTACAGTACATCGGTGAACTAAAACTGATGGAAAAAGAAAAGTTGCTATTAAGCTGAAGGAACTAGGAACTATGATTTCATGGATCATAAGGTTAGGTTACAGAAGGTTACTTTGTTAATATCCGAAGGTAGATTTTGTTTGCAGTCAAGAGGCCTCATTTTATATCAGTGCCATGCAAAAAAACACACATAGTGACAACAACAAATGGACATAAAGTCTCCTGTCATACTCCCGGCGCAATAAGGCGCAAGACCTGTTTGGCGTGATTTGTTGCTATTTTCAGACCAGCGCAACTGTAATTTTCACGGTTTGCGCCACGTTGTTTAAATAGCAAAAACTTTGTGGACTCAAAGGTGTGCCGGTCTAGAAAGGAGGTGTGCTAAGGTCCATTGATGGCGTTTGGCTATTTTGAGGAACTGAAATAGAGCACGTTAATTATGTGCCTATGCTGGTCCAACCTTACACATTGCTTAATACACAAGGATGTACAGCAATACACAAATATCTTTACAAATGAAACAATTAAAGGATTTAAATGTTACAAAAATTATTACTATGACAGTTTGCATTTGTAAAGTGTTATTATTATTAGCAGTATTATTTATTATATGCATACTTATATATTTGTTTTAATAAAAACATGTTTAGATTGGGATATAACTCAGTTTTTCACCACACTTTGTTATTATCGTTAATTTATTCGTTTGCTGGAAATTAGAACTGAATTTAGAAATAGTTTTGAAACAAATCTTTGTGCTTAACAAATAAAATTAAATGTGTAGGCTAATGGATGTCTTAAGTGGAGTGATTCAACATTGTTTCCTTATCCGCGAAAGTAAAGGAGAAAAGAGTAAAAGTAAAATAAAGAAAAAGTAAAGAGGGCCGAATAGAGGAGGCTTGTTCTTTATTCGTGCACAGATGGTTTGTTCACCTGTTTTCTCACTAGTGAAGCTTTCAGTTTTTCCACTTACAAAGTCCGCCATGTAAATATCAAATGCTCCATGGCTTGACGCAGCTGACTTTTAAAGGCAATAAGAGATGAGACTCTGATTAATTTAATGCACGTTATGCTCAAAACACACCCATAACTGATTAAGAGAATAAGCACAACCCTGTTAGACCATGCGCAAAGCGTATTTTTCCATCCTTAAAATAGCAAAAGTGAATTCAGACTTGCCCTTAATGCTTTTACACCATGAGCTTTAGATTTTGCACATAGATTGTTAAAATAGAGCCCAAAGATATAAAAAATAGACATACAAAACTCAAAAAAAAAAAAAAAGTAATCACACAGCACCTGAACATATTCTTCAGCTAGGTAACAGCGCTGCATAATATAATTGTGTCATGTATAGTGACTTTAATTTAAAAAAATATTTGATGTACAAGTACACTGAAAAAGTCAATTTATTGGACAATTTTAATGGACTCAATTTAAACAACAACAACAAAAATAAGTTGAACATTAATTAATTTGTTTGTTTAAATTCAGCACATATCAATTGTTTGCAACCACCTACCTTTAATTTTTTTTTAGCAAATCCAATCAACCATTTTTTCCCCTCATTTTATGTTAAAGGGAAGTATCCTGATAAGTAGTAGTTAATTTGTTACCCAAATTCAACTGCAGTGTCTTACCTTAACCGTAAATGACAACATTTATAACCCAATGACAAGTGTTTTAGAGTCCGTATGGGATGACTAATTGATCTCGATGGTCAATTTTACCACACAGAAGTGCCCTCTTCACTTCTCCTCTCTCCAATTCATTAGCGCTTGTAAAACGGCGTCCCACGATGCACCGGTGCAGAGCTTCTATTGATGGTGACAGTCCATTAAATTCTCCATCAAGAGGCGATTGGATGGCCAGAACTCTTCCTTTAAACTGAGCATCTGTTTACTTCTAAAATAGACCCTGATTTGTTTTTTTTCAGGGTGCAGTAGTCACTGTTTTATCGCAAAAATAGCTTCGTAATACGTTTTTGATTCGCCGCTTTTACTTGTAACAAGATGCATAAGTTGTTGAGAGTAGCTTTTAGAGAATAAATCTCTAATACAGGTTTATTTTGTCTCACTGCAGAGGTTTGTTTTCACTTGCTTTGCATATAAACAAGTTAAAAACAAATGGAAAAACTCTGAAGTGCAATAAAGGACAGTTCATCCATATACAGGTATGAAAACAAATATAATGTCTTAAGCAAGGTTTTTAGAATTGTTTATGTACTTATAAATTAAATTTTTTTAAAATCTTTTTTAAAATTAATATTTAAATTAAGTGGGTTTTAATTGCTTTTGTTTTAATTTTAACTAGCAATTTTAATTTGTGTTTGTCATTTTCTCACATTCGGAAGCTGCGGTCACACTGGGCTAGACAATCGAGGATCAAAACAGGACCTCTCTGGACAGAAATTTAAAACATGGAGCAATCGCTTGCTTTTTTAATGTCCAATCATCTTGTTTAATCCCGCCCCTTTTCGCAGCGCCGCACGACAGAATTTCGCACACACAAAGCCCAGTGTGACCGTAGCTTTAATATTACTGTTATCTGCCTTCTATCTGCTTAATTTTTAACATTGTTAAATACACTTACCAGCCACTTTATTAGGTACATCTGTCAAACTGCTCGTTAACACAAATTTCTAATCAGCCAATCACATGGCAGCAACTCAATGCATTTAGGCATGTAGACATGTTCAAGTTGATCTGCTGAAGTTTAAACTGAGCATCAGAATGGGGAAGAAAGATGATTTAAGTGACTATTGAATGTGGCATTGTTGTTGCTGCCAGACGGGCTCATCTGAGTAGAAACTGCTGATCTACTGGGATTTTCATGGACAACCATCTCTAGGGTTTACAGAGAATGGTCCAAGAAGGTGCCAGAGGTCAGAGGAGAATGGCCAGACTGGTTCCAGCTGATAGAAAGGCAACAGTAACGCAAATAACCACTCGTTACCACCAAGGTATGCAGAAGAGCATCTTTGAATGCACAGCACGTCCAACCTTGAGGCAGATGGGCTACAGCAGCTTTCATCGTTGACAAGACTTTTGTCAGGTAGTGTGTACAGACTGATGAAAGTTTAGGGAAACTTGTTGCATTTTTTTTTAAAGCAACTAAAATATTATTACTGTACTTAATTTTTGAAGAAATGTGTTACTTAGAAAAGTAATGTTATTATAAGTCATATTATTACTTGTAATGTATTACCCCAACACATCAATATCATTTACTTCCAGTCTCCAACAGAATAAACATAAAACTTCTCTTGCTTCTATTAAGAGTAATGCATTCACATATCATCTCTTTTCTTCTACAGATCACTTAAGTAATCTTGGTGCAACCATTATCAAATCAGGTGAGCTTTCTGAATTTTATTTTGCAGTACTAGTGATACTTTAGTGTTTTCTCTTGGTGCTGGTGCAATGCTACCAGATTGGACAAACACAACACTCTCTGCAGCGCTGTGAGATTAAATTGCATTGTGGCAGTGGCGGTACACTAAGTCCATGGCTTCATCCATTATCTATCGTCTACTCCAGGCTTAAAAAAAGGTTGACATGCCACAGCCAGACATGATAATGAAAGAGATACAGGATAGGTGCTGACGAGGGGGTCAATGAATGGCTTTCATATTGATTTCACGAGCAGATCCACCTTTTCATGCTACATCAGAAAAACTCAAAATTATTAACCCTCCTTTGAATTTTTATTATTTTTTTCTCTCTAAATGATGTTTAACAGAGCAAGGAATTTTTCACAGTATTTCTCGTAATATTTTTTTCTTCTGGACAAAGTCTTTTTTATTTCAGGTAGAATTAAAGCAGCTTTAACATTTTAGAAAAATATTTTAGGGTCAATATTATTAGACCTCTTAAGCATTGTTTTTTTTTTGTAATAGAGTGATTTGTCTAATTACCCTAGCTTTCCTAAATAACCAGATTTAACCTTTAAATGTCAAATGCCTTTAAGCTGAATAATAGAATCTTGAAAAATATTTAGTAAAATATTATTATGGCAAAGATAAAAGATATTAGTTATTAAACCCATTATGTTTAGGATTGTATTAGAAATAATTTTTCCAATAAAGGTGCAGTATGCAAGTTTGACACCAAGTGGTTGAACTAGGTATTGCACATGTGGTTCAAAACCAACGTGAGCGCAGGTTGCCAGATTGACGACACCAACAGCAGTGGGCCTGACTGTCGAGCCTAAAGGCCGAGTTAAGGCTGATTTAAATTGTGTTCTAACTAAAAGCAACGGCATGAAATAGAAGGAATATTTTCATAATAAAATGAGTTTTTGTTGTAACCAACGCCTGAAATTTATATTTTAGAAACGGCGTCTATTTCTTGCAGCTGAAAAACAGAAGGCTGACACAGATCACCTCAGGTACACCTCATGTGCTTTATTCAGTGTTAAAGGTTCAGGACACCCTGGAGTACTTTAAAAAACTTCACAGATTAGTGTGTGTTGAGCATCAGTTAAGACAACATTAGCAGCTGTTAGCTTTAATTGTGGAGCTTTTTGGATAATTGTGTTTAATTGTGGAGCTTTTTGGATAATTTTGAGCTTTTGTCAGCTAATTTCATCTTCCAGGTTTAAAATAATTTTTGGGGTGGGATGAAAATTGGTGACGTAGCACGTATCGGAGAAAAGTCCTCCTCATTTATAGTGTTTATATAAACATGATTATCTTTTTAATGATATAACAAATTCTGGTTTTGTGTATATGAAATTATGAATAAAGCTTCGGTCACAGTAGAGTTTGAGCTTGCGAAATTTTGTCGTGCAGCGCTGCGAAAAGGGGCGGGATTAAACAAGATGATTGGACATTAAAAAAAACGAGCGATTGCTCCATATTTTAAAGTTCTGTCCATGGTCATGTTTTGATCCTCGATTGGTCTCACGCAGTCAAGTGATGCAATTTCGCAGATCAGAGTTCACCAAGCTTGAACTTTGCACCGCAGCGAACTGCGAAACTTAACGCATGACCCTGCGTTTCCGGTCTGACGCATTCGCGTGCGTATGAATGAAATTCTATGGGAGGAAAAGCCCAGTGTGACCGCAGCTTAACAAATGTAGCAGGACATTAAATCACTTACTATTATTTCTTTGCATTTTAACTTTGTAAACTATAAAATCATGCGTCTCCTTATGGTTTGTGTCTCATTTTGTGAGCCATCTGATTGAGTTGTTCAATCATTTTCTTTTCGGCTTAGTCCCTAAATTAATCTGGGGTTGCCACAGCGGAATGATCCGCCAACTTATTCAGCAAATGTTTTAAGCAGCGGATGCCCTTCCAGCTGCAACCCATTACTGGGAAACATCCATACATGCTCATGGCCCTTTATATGCAAATAATGTGAGTTTGAATGCCATTTTGCATGACATTTATTGCCATAATACTGAAAGCAGCAGCAGATATTTACCTCAGATCTTGAAAATAAAAGAAAACGGAATTTCAGAACTGTGACTCGGTGCAAACCAACACATATCAGTGATTCAGCATGTACAAATAATAATGTTAAAGAGGTTTAATCTGTATTAATTATATTAAAAACCTTACCATTTTGTTGGGGTGCAGTAAGTGCACTATTCTGTACTTCTGAATGGCTGTACTTAAATTTCTGTTGTGCTTCATCTGGTGCAAACAGCCAAATTGCTTATCACGGCGTATCACATAGTGTGTTCTTAGCAGACAGGTGTTACAATGTAACCTGCTCACCTAATGTTTACATTTGTGTTACGTAGCAGAAGCACCACTCTACACGCATAAAGATAAGGATGACTGTCTATTAAAAGAGGTCACCCAAAGTCCCTATTCCTGCTCCCCAAGCACACACACACAGGCCAAGTTGTCAAAAAGGGGTAACAGATTTTCATTCATTCATTTTCTTTTTGGCTTAGTCCCAGAAGTAACAGATTTATTAAACATAAATATTTTCTAATCAAAAACCAAGTTGGTAAGAGAACAAAAGATCAAAACAATAACAACAACAAAAAAAAAAAAAAACTAAGAACGCAACTTAATATAAAGCGTCTTTTACCTAAACCAGAAATAAAGATTTGTAATTCAGACCACAATTTCACCCTCCAACAATTCTGCCACAGCCATCTCACCCTGCAGCCCAAGACCTATACTCTGAGGCTGAGCCTGGTCAGTTCCTGGATAGGAGACCACATGGGGAAAAAAAACTAGGTTGCTGTTGGAAGTGGTGTTAGTGAGGCCAGCGGGGGTGCTCAATCTGCAGTCTTTGTGAGTCCTAAGGTCCCAGTAAAGTGAAGGGGACACTATACTATCAGTGAGCGCCGTCTTTCGGATGAGATGTAAACCGAGGTCCTGACTCTCTGTGGTCATTAAAAATCCCATGGCACTTCTCGTAAAGAGAAGGTGTGTAACCCTGGTGTCCTGGCCAAAGTCTCTCCCTGCCCTTAACCATCATGGCCTCCCAATCATCCCCATAGACCGAATTGGCTGTATCATGTCTCTCTCACCCTCATGATTGTGAAGTGCTTTGGGTATATCACTATACATGATAAATGTGTTAAATAAATACACACATTACTTTACTTTACATTACTCCTTGTTTATCCACATGAGAAAAGGGACAAAAGAAAAAGGACCTTCCCTTATATCATTAAGCAGTAAACAGAGTATCTCACCAGATGACTTTGAAAAGGTTAGGCAGAAAATAAACACTCAGCCACAGCTAATACAAAACACCGTCCTATTACCGTATTTAACAGAGTATCTCACTAGATGACTTTGAAAACGTTTTCAGACAGAAAGATTTCACTGCCACACAGAGAGCTTAGAGCGATCTGCTCACACACAACACAACAGCAAATGGAAACAGGAGAGAGAACTCTTCGAGCAGCGCCAAGATAGATAAGGGAGGCACAGGCACAATATACACCAACATTGTCAAAATAAAAAATTATTCAATACGTAACAGTTTGTAATATTTATATTATTTGCTAATTAATAACCACCTCATGTGGAACTCTGAATCTGCCTCTCATTTCGGAATCTGCTACTGTCCACCAGAGGTCGGATTTTGGTCACGGATGCGAACTTCTCTCTGAATGAATTAAATACGCTGTTTTCCACCAAGGCAACCTGGGGTGCTGATATATAATTGGCTAAATTTGCTTTGAACAACGACCAAAACAAATACAGCATTCTGGCCAACACAATCTCACGGCAATTCGTAACATTTTGATTTAGTGGCTAATTCGTACGAATTTGTACGATCTAATTCGTACAATTTAGTACGATTTGCTCATCCGCCAATGACGGTTGGGTTTAGGGGTGGGGTTAGGTGCCACGCCTCCTTTTTAAAATCGTACAATTTCGTACGACTGAACTCGTACGAATTAGCCACTAAACTGTCAAAACGTAAAATACTTATGTTTTCTCGTGAGATCAGGTTGTTCTGGCGCAAAATGCAGATTTAAAGCCGAATATCTGACTTTAGCGTTGTTTTTCAGATGAAATAATGTTTACTATAGCATGTTTTTGAAATATCTGCAAACATATTAGGTTTTTAATGCTTTAAAAGAGTCAAAAACTTAACCTTTAAACAGAATTTGGAAATAAAAATATACATGAGGGCAAATAATTCTGACTTCAACTGTACTTAGGCAAAACGTCCATAACAATCGACACAAAGCTTGTGATTCCCTTTGCATGGCAGAAGGTAAGATGGATGGATCAGGTCACGGTACAGATGCGCAATCGGATGCTTCAGCCTCACTGACATTCATATAATAGGCACGTCTAAGACATTATTCCAAAACAAATCATGGCTTGACCAGAAAGCGCTCTCGGATTACTAAGCCATTTATACAATCAAAGTAGCTGATACCAGAGACACGACAATACTTGACCCAGTTTCCAATGGCCGAATGAAAAAAAAAAAAGTGCACAGATTTTCCGATGCAGATATTCATGTCTAATTGAGTCCATTCAGTCTTCTGGATGATCAAAAATAAATAAATGAATAAACTGACTGTGGCATCACTTAAAAAAATCAATTTCAGTTTTGTGTAGCATGTTTAGAAAAAAAACACAGTCCTTAAATACTTATAGCATTTCGTAAACAGTTGTCAGAAACAATCCCATAATTGGCCCTGAAATATCTTTTACTGGCTGATGTCATGGAGTTAAATTGGCTTTATAGTCTTTGGAGTGCTTTATCTCCTAGATATGAGCGGCTGTTTTTATCTGTTGGCCAATAAGAGCCCACTTTCTCAAACAGAAGGTTTTTTTGGTAGATTTCAGAATGATTATTTATTCATTTAATGAGTCTGGGATGGAGTTAGACGGCTGCTTGATTTGGCAAGGTCTTGCTTAACTCTTTATGGTTTACTGTTGCCATCTGCTTCCATTCAATTTATCGCTTATGCTTTTTAAAGGCTTATTTATTTTGTGCAAGGGTTTTGGTTTAATCACGTGGTTCACTGCACAAAAAAAAAAAAAGCTTTTCTTGCTTAGAGTTTTTGTCTTGTTTCTAGTCCAAATATCTAAAAATTCTGAAATCAAGAAGCATTTTCTAGACAAGTAATAAATATTGTCTTGTTTCAGATATAATATGTCACAATTAAGTGAGTTTTTCCTTAAAACAAGTTAAAATAATCTGCCATTGGGCTAAAGTGAAATAATCTTATTTCAAACCAAATGTAAGATTAATTTGCTATAAGATCATTTTTTTGCATTGTTTTTAGTCTGAATATCTAATATATCTTAAATTATATTTTTGAGGCAAGTCAAATAAAAAGTCAAAATCAGTATAACAGTAGTATAATAAGTGCACTTTTAATACCCGGATACACTTGTTCAACTGTTAAAAAGTAGTGTGGATTGTTGAACACTGAAAAAATGCTAAAGTTTTTTCTTGTTTCTAGTCCAAATATCTAAGAATTCTGAAATCAAGAAGCATTTTCCTGACAAGTAAAAAAAATATTCAGGATTGGCCAGCCCAGTCACCAGAAATGAACATTATGGAGCATGTCTGGGATAAGATGGAGGAGGCATTAAAGATGAATTTCAAAGAATCTTGATGAACTCTGGGAGTCCTGCAAGAACGCTTTCTTTGCTATTCAAAATTAGTTTTGTTTTTTTTTTTTTAAGCAAAATAATCTACCGATGGAGTAAGCAAACTAATCTTATTATTTTAATCTTATTAATCTTATTATTTCTGAAAGAAAGACAATATTTATTACTTGTCTATAAATGCTTCTTAATTTTCAGAATTCATAGATATTCGGACTAAAAACAAGAATAAAACTCTAAAGTAAGAAAAGCATTTTTACAGTTTTCAACATTCCACACTTCTTTTTAACAGTTGAATAAGTGCATCTGGGTATTAAGAGGGTAACTACGATACTATTGTATTTACACTATTTACATCACGAAGTGGTGTAAAACAATAAATATTATACTTTAAGATTTGCAAAGAATGATCTGAAAAAGAGAAAGTCTCCTGTAAGTGGCATTTTTGTGGATGAACACGTCTTGTTCACCAACCTGATTTCACCATGTAGGCCATGTTCCTGGATTAACATTTATGTTGATCTTAAACAACATTCCAATCAGCCAATTAGAATTACAGAATATGTTTACTGCTTATGTTAAATTTAGGATTAAGGTTAGGTTTATGCACTTCTACATGATTGTTGTCCAACTATTATTCCCTTTTGATGGCAGAAGGTGGATTTTTCCCATGAATCATCTGTTGAACTGCATCCCAATCAACACAAATACTGCAGAAGACCTATTGGAACCCGTATGGACTCAAGATTCTCACAGAAATTAGTCAAGTTTAGTGAAGGAAATATCATGGGTGGATGGCAACATCAACAGCCTAAGGTATCAAGACATTTGTGCTGTTTAAAAAGATTTTTTAATTACCCTAATATGTTTTAGCCAAAATACCATCTACAAGACTTTGCCAAAATCTGTAAGGGTTAAATAAACGCAAGGCCTTTTAAATTATATGTTCACCCCCTATTGATATCTTTATCTAATACATATTTGGCGGAATTAAAAAGTTTGAGCACATTTAAGTCACAGCACTGCCCGCGTGCACACGCGAGCGATATAGCGAAGTGAAAGCGCATCTGTGAGGAAGAAACTAGCGGAAAATTCGGGGGAGCTGAATGTCGGAAACACAAATACCTTGGTCCAGCTTGGACAGAAGAATGTCCGTATGCCTGAGATTTCCACCATTGCAATGGCTCACCTGTCAGCGGTTTACATGACGCCGGTGAGCTGATGATCTGCTGTTATGGGAAGCGCCTGGTGGTGGCTGAGTGTACTGTATTTAAAGCGGTAATCTGTTTCAGTCAGTGTGAAAGACTAATTAATTCATATCTTTTGTAAATTTAGATAAGTATCGATACTTGGCGCCAGAGTATGTATCGCTGCCGGAAATAACATGATAAATTGGCATATGTTTTGTCCCACCCCTTATCCATAACCCAACAAACAAACATAAAGCGAAAGTCACTCATTCATTTCGTGCACTCTTGGGGGCCCCCTGGTGGCCACGGGGCCCTAAGCAGCCGCTTAGTTCGCTTATGCCTTGGGCCGGCTCTGGTGCTGCCCATTACATTATAAACCACAGGAGAGAGCAAACTCTTCAGCAGGATAGCGCTCCTTCTCATACTTCAGCCTCCACATCAAAGTTCTTGAAATTAAAGAAGGTCAAGGTGCTCCAGGATTGGCCAGCCCAGTCACAGTCATGAACATTATTGAGCTTGTTTATGGTAAGATGGAGGATGCATTGAAAATGAATCCAAAGAATCTTGATGAACTCTGGGAGTCCTGCAAGATCGCTTTCTTTGCCATTCCAGATGACTTTATTAATAAGTGATTTGAGTCACTGCAGAGATGTATGGATGCAGTCCTCCAAGCTCATGGGAGTCATACACAATATTAATTATTTTTACACTGCACCATGACTTTATATTCTATACTGTACATTATTTCTGTTAAGTGACAAGACTTTAGTCTAAGCAGAGTCAGACCTTACTGTCCTAATTAAATAATTAAAAATCAAGGCATCATCAGATTTTATTTTGGTAAAATAAGCGGAATCTAGAGGCCTTTGCCTTTCATATAAGCCACTTCTGATACCAAATGATCAACTAGAAGTCAAGTTATTATTAGTTGATCCAAAAACTTGGATACGCAACAAGACTTTTGAAAGGTAATGTAGAGTTTTCCAATTGTTTCTGGTCCAAATATCTAAAATACT
>NC_079442.1:43728668-43753668 GCF_903798145.1 Danio aesculapii | reverse complement strand
TAAATCAGTTTTTTTTGTACAGTAATTTACCTATAATCCTTATACAGCAGCATGCTTACCCATTTACCCAATTGGTAGACATCCTGTCACATTTGCTGCAAGTTGATGAGCAAAAACAGTAAATGTGCCTGTGCATTTGTGTCGTCCAACAGCATTTGCATCGTTTCATTGAGTTGCTGTGTTTACCTTGACATCTGACCCTGGTTATCCTTCTAAGAGTGGGCGGGAAGAATTAGCTCATTATCATTTAAAGGCACAGGGGTCAAAACAGCTACAGTTCCCTCTGGCCCCAAAATCGACCTTTTCAACACCGTATAATCTCTTGAAGGGTTTTTTGACCCGAAACTTCACAAACACACATTCTGAAGATGCATTCATTTATTCATTTTCTTTTCATCTTAGTCCCTTTATTAATCTGGGGTCACCACAGCAGAATGAACCACCAGCTTATTCAGCATTTGTTTTACGGTGATGCCCTTCCAGCTGCAACCCATCACTGGGAAACACCCATTTACTCCCATTCACACACATACACAATGGAAAATTTAGCTTACCCAATTCACCTATAGCACATGTCTTTTGGAATATGGGGGAAACTGAAGCACCCGGAGGAAATCCACGTGAACATGGGGCGAACATGCAAATTCCACACAGAAATATTGACTCAGCTGAGGCTCGAACCAGCAACCTTCTTGCTGTGAGGCAACCATTCTGAAGCTTATTTTACATCTTGTAAAAAGGCCCAAATTGGAGCCCTTTACTATCTTGTTCTGTTTTAATTCTGCCTAGTTGTTGTTGATGTTTTTTCTCTCTAAATGATCTCGTTGGGTTGCATGCACTCAAAGCACTTTCCATTGCTTTGCCATTAACAACGGAAATATTGCTGTCAAATGTTATTAGGTAGGGAGCTTATCTGAACAACATTCTGTAAAATATCCTGGCATCCCAGAATGCGCATCATCTCTCATATTAGCTTGTTACGGCTTGTTTATATTCATATGTAGCTTACAAAAATGACTTTTATTTTGGACAAAGTTTGAAACTATCAGCACTGTAACCTTTTGGACTTAGAATGTTCTGCATATGTTTTAACACAATTTTAGTTAAGCAAGCTGTTTTAAGTCAGTTTAACTTTAATAAAAGTTAAATAAACTCATAAGGTTAATTTGATTCCGCTTAAAAATTTTAGGCAACCAGGTTTTTAATACAGTGTATGAAAATATTTACACAACTACCAGTGCTTTATTGGGATTCAATGACAACCTGTACTTTCTGCTGTCAAGCAGATTCATCATATTTGAATTTCGATGTTTTTCCAGAAGCTTCATCACTTCTTCATGTTGAATTTTAATGTGCTACATTATATTAATAATTTTCTGTGTATAATGTTATTTGGCTATTTTCACTTACAGTTGAAGTCCAATTTATGACTCCTCCTGAGAAAAGTCTTTTAGAATATTTCTCAATTGTTCCTTAATGAAGAGTAGATTAAAAGAACACACACATTTAAACATAATAGTTTTAATAAAATAGTTTCATAATAAAGTTTTAACAATAATATCTCATTTATTTTAAGTTACTAGTATTCAGCTTAGAGTACAATTTAAAGACGGATCTACTTTAATTGTATTAAATAGGCAAGCTAGGATAATTAGAAAAGTCATTGGATAACAGTAGTCTAAAGGGGCTAATAATTTTGACCTTTAAATTGTTTTAAAAATAAAAGTGGCTTATATTTCAAGTCAAATAAAACAAATAAGAACTTTATTTGGGAAATATTTAAAAAAAGAAAAGAATAAATATTTCACACAAAAGCTAATATTTTTGACGTCAACTTTGTATAAAGCAGGGGTTCCCAAACATTTTCTTATAAAGGGCCAAAAACTAAACTTGATTGAGGGTGGTGGGCTGAAGTAACCAAACTATTACAGTAAAGTTGGCTTGGTAAATTCCTAATTTATTTATATCTAAAATAAACTAAAATACTTAAATTGTATTAATAATTATATACATTTTTACATTTTACAATGAACTTATTACAATAAATACAATCTCATTTATAACAAAATGGAGTTCTGCTTCTGTCTTGCCTGATTTGTTAGTGAAAAGTCTTCTACATTCTCTTCGATCTGTGGAGTGACAGTACATATCACCAATCTGATTCATTCACAGCACTGAATTGAATCATTTCATTCCAATTAGCTTTTTAGTAGCTCAACAATTAAACTAACAAAAGGTTATGATCAATTAGAAATGATGATCTCTGTTGAAGGCATTTGCCTCAACCTTCCCCATCATTCTCTCAGATGGAATGGCGGGCCAAATCAACCATGGCCCAACTTTGGCCCGTGGCCTCTATTTTGGCCATCTCTGGTACAAACGAACAACAATATAATGCATCATGGCAAAGATATTAAAGTTATAAGAAATCAGTTATTATTTAAAAATGTTTTGGAAAACAAACCTTTTTGTTAAACAGAAATTGGGGGGGGGGGGGGGGGGGGGAATGATATACAGGAGGGCTAATAATTCAGGAGGGCTTATATTTCTGTATGACATTGTTGATTTAATGGAAACCGTTTTTAACATGTTAACATGTAACGATGGCTGGTGTTTTAGCAAAGCTGACAAGCAAGCGCTGCTTCAGTGGAGAGCCGACCCTCGAATGAAGAGTTCCTCCGGGGAGGTAAAAATGTGACATGCAAGCGAAAGTTTATGTGTTCCCCTGCTCCCCGAGTCCTCTGAGCCGCCCATCGCTCATTCACAGCACACGATAACAGTCCCTGTAATAACATCAGCTGCAGGCCTGGCGCTTTTTATCTGCATAAAAGTGTAGACTACACACATCCATCAATTAGATTGTGTTGGAGGGCAGAGAGAAACTCTCCAGCGGCATTGCAGCGGAGATTAAACTTTTATTCAAGATGCACGCTCATTGTTTTTAGGACCAAATTTATGCGGCCGTTCAAACTCAGACTCGTATCTCCGTTTTTAGCATGAGGATCATTCTGATTACGTAATATATGGTGTAACTGTGGGTTAGTTACAGTATTTTCAACCTAAATATGCAGTTGACGTCAAAATGCTTAGCTCTTATGTGAAACTTGTATTCCTTTTGAAATATTATAAAAGTCCTGTTTAACAAAACAAGGAAATTTTCACAGTATTTCCTAATATGCTTTTTTCTTCTTTGATGAGTCTTATTTTTTTTTTGTTTGACTGAAATAAATGCAGCTTTTAAATTTTTTGAAAATCATTGTAATATAGCAATATTATTAGCCCCCTTTTTACTCAACTAATTATCAAGGAAGCAAAATGGTAAGTTCATGGGAAAGTGCTCTAAATTATGATTAATAAAAAATGTAAGTTGTTTCTGCTTTATAACTGCACTGTAAAACTCAAATTTTAGGTAACTCGAACCATTTGAAGAAACTGATTGCAACTAACCATTTAAGTTCAAAAACTAATGAGTACTCCTAATGAGTACTGTGAACTTACTCCATTTAAGTTGAAGTAATGAAGTAATTAATTAGCTCATTACCTTCAACACTGAGTTCAAAACTCTTTTCAAATGAGTAGAATTAACTTTCAGTAAATGTTGAGTTAACTACACTCATTTAATAAAGTTGACTTTGGTTTTACAGTGTGTAGTACTTTTTTCTACATAAAAAACGTTTATTATACTGCACCATAAAAACAAATTGTTGAGTTTACTTAAAGGGAGTAAATCAGTTGTCTTATTTTCATTTCATTTACTTTAATTATATGTTTAATTATAACATTTACAGTTAAAGTCAGATTTTTTCTTTTTTAAATATTTCCCAAATTATGTTTAACAGAGCATGGACATTTTCACAGTATTTTTTTATTCTGGAGAAAGTGTTATTTGTTTTATTTTGGCTAGAATAAAAGAAGTTTTTAATTTTTTAAAAACATTTTAAGGTCAATATTATTAGTCCCCTTAAGCTATTTTTTTGATAGTCTACAGAACAAACCATCGTTATACAATAACTTGCCTAATTACCCTAACCTGCCTAGTTAACCTAATTAACCTAGTTAAGCCTTTTAAATGCCACTTTAAGCTGTATAGAAATGTCTTGAAAAACAGCTAGTAAAATATTATTTACTGTCATCATGGCAAAGATAAAATAAATCAGTTATTAGAAATGAGCTAAATGAGTAAAAGTATTATGTTTAGAAATGTGTTGAGAAAATCTTCTCTCTATTAAACAGAAATTGGGGAAAAAATAAACCAGGGGGCTAATAATATAGGGGGTCTAATAATTTTTACTTCAACTTTGTGTGTATATATGTATATGCATATGTATGTGTGTATATGTATGTATGTGTGTGTGTGTGTATATATATATATATATATATATATATATATATATATATATATATATATATATATATATATATATATATATATATATATATATATATATATATATATATATATATATATATATATATATTAAAACAATTAAGTTGTCCCCATAAAAACCTTGAGAATTGTGTTGTTTCAACTAATTTTAAATAAGTAGTTTAAAGGTGCAGGTGAACTGCCAAAATTTTATCCATTGGCATAATATCTTTGAAAAGACAGTTCCTCCCCTGCTGTCCAAAGCCACGCCTCCTGAAATCACGAATGCGCACATTAAAGAAGACAGTACACAACCCACTAAATCATGTGATTCGCCAGTTAGAAAACTTTAGTACTTTATAATACTACAATTTTGAACGAGAAACTAACACGTTTTCAGTTAAGTAGCAAGCAAAACTTGTCATAATGTGCAATATTTCATGCATGCAAGGATCGCTGGTCTCACTCTCTTATGCACTTTGTCCAAAAGTGACTACTGTATGCTTAGTGTACTGTATATTTTTTTGGCTTTACACATGGCTTCACACAGTTGTGGACGAAAGGACGAAGAACATTGCAAAGTCGCGGAAGAAAGGGGAAAGGGGGATCGGTAAAATGGGGTGCCGCATCAGATTTCAGTGGTTCAGTTTGGGCTACTTAGAATTATGGGAATTGTCAGCCTGACAAATTTTAATTGGATGCCTTACCAAGAATATAAAAACGTATATAAATATATTTAAGTAATTAACTGTAATCATTACTATTGGAATGTGGAGAGACTTTCAACCAAAGAATCACATACTGCACCTTTAAACAAGCAACAAAAGTTATTTTGTGTGTATAATTCCATCAAAACGTAACCAAACCATGCTGTTTTACAATTCAGATTTTGTCTAAAATTACTCCACGCCATTCATTTTTTAAAATTTCATATCAAGATATACGACTATCACAAAGACTATTACAACTTTCATAGTTACAACTCTATAAACTTACAAACTAGAAACCAGACCCATTTCTAATTCAGCAGCTTTCATTGGTTTTCTTTGAATTCTTGAGGCATAAACAAATCAGTTAATATGAGAATATTTTGCTGACTATTTGCCAAAGTGGACACCGTAATGATTCAATGGGAAATGATTTTTGCTTTGGGCTTCTGGGTAATTTATTTGCAATGCAGCACCAGCTCAGAATGACAAATACATAATCAAATAGGACTGTCACTTATTTCTAATAACTATAGACCAACAACAATGGCGTTTATTGAATCTGTGTCCTGTCCTGCTGCCTCTTCTAGTCCGTTTTACTAATATTTATCCTGGCGATGGTGAAGACGCTCTGACTTTTATAGGGTGAGGGTTGAATGTGTATTAGTGCTGGAGTTTTTGCAGTTGTCGCATAAATGGATCCAGTGTTGTGCTGGTTGTCTTCCCAGAGGACTAGTAGATTTAGAAGGCTGTGCTCTGAATTTTAAGCGTGCTGTCATATGCTATCTCGACCACATTCACGAACCCGTATTCCAGGCTTTTAACTGGCGAGTTTGGCAGAAATTTTTACCTCTTTCCGAGTGATGAGCTTTCACATTTCATTTCTCAGTAGTGTCTGCAACTGCTTTGCGGATCTGTTATGGAGAGGAATCTGGATCTGAGAAATAGATCCGATTATGTTTGCTTATTAAAAAGTGGTTTTATTCAGATTTATAATTCTTGCAAGTTTAATTTGTTGTATCGGTCCATGAATGTTTGTGATATGTGCTGTTGATAAGGCTAATAATATATAATAATAGTAGATGTAGACTTCAAAAATGAACAGCATAGTAATAATAATAATAGTAATGCATTATGTTAGTGTCATTGATTTGCAATACATGTGTGTATTATAGCAGTAAATTATGCATAATTATAATGCAACTAACCCACAATCTAACCCTAACCTTATGTATGTAAGTGCATGTTGATTATTAATATGAATAATAATATTACAACCCCAAATCAGAAAATGTTGGGACAGTATGGAAAACGCAATTAAAAAAAGAAAGTAATGAATTCTAAATTTACTTTGACTTGTGTTTCATTGCAGACAATACAACAAACATTTAATGTTTTCCTCATGATTTGGATTGTTTTTTTTGTTTTTTTTTTTAAATAAACATGCTTTCCAATTTTGGCTTTTTCAAAACATTTTTTTAAAAAAAAGTTTGAGCAATAAAGAATTTACCACTTTGTAATATTGCCATTCCTTTTCACAAAACTTAAAAGACATCAAGGGACTGAAGACACCAAGTGATGAAGTGTTTCAGGTGTAATTTTTCCCATTCATCCTGCAAACAAGTCCTAGGGTAAGCAACAGTACAGGATCTTAGTTGTCGCAATTTGCGCCACACATTCTCTATTGGAGACAGGTCGGGACTGCGGGCAGGCCAGTCAAGTACCTGTACCCTCTTCCTCCGCAGCCAGTACTTTGTAATGTGTGCAGAATGTGGAGCATAAAATAACCATGTATAGCGGCAACGGGCCAGTCAGAGGACAAAATAAACTGTGACGAGACTTGCTGTCCATGCCCTCCACATTTGCATGTTTGCCTAATTTGGGCCAAATATCAAGACCTAATGAACAGCAGTGTTGCCAGATTCAGACATCCCAAGTTTGGAGAAGACAATTCCGGGGGAGACAGAGCTGATTTGTGGGAAGTTGCGGGAGATTGAGGGGTGGAGCACAACGTATCTGAAGAGCGGGGAGGGATGCGGTGAGAGGGCTGCGTTAAGTATTTGAAGACCCGGCGGGAGACACGCGATTTCCCTAAGATTATCATGCATTTGCGGTCATCCGGGAGTCTATGCATTTGCGGGACACCCGGAACTTTCGGGACACTTGGGATGTCTGCAGATTGGGCAGTTTTGAATTTGATTGTGCGGGTAAAAAATGTCATTGGCAGGTTGACAAAATTTGGGCGGTTTTGAAATGTAAATTTTATATGCAACTTATTTAACAAAACCTACTCCCTTCAGTTAGTGATGCCCAGTGCATAGTGCAAACCGCTTGGGCCCACCGGTAAGACGAGGTCAAGGAAAGTTGTATCAAAATCTGACTCCCCTTTGTGTGCACAAGCATCATGCAGCAGCTGCAGTTAAACTCATAGCGGTCTATCAAGACACTTTTATCAATCATTTTTCCTCGCAACTGACAGCTAAAACAAACACAGAAGGGTTGTCTGATTGACAAGCAGCGCAGTGTTTCGATGTGATCCAGTTGTGGTTCTGTGACTATTGGTGTTGGTTAAAAAATTATGACTGTTAAAGTAACTAGGTTCATTTAGATTTAAATCAATTAAATAAAATATGAATCTAATATTTTGGGTGTATTTTGTGCATTTGCCGGGTTTTGGACATAGACTGTAAAATATATGGACGGAGTATCCGTGACGTCACCCATAGGTTTCTGAAGAGCGCAAAAGAAGCCACAAGTAGGCGCGGCCAACCGTCGCCATTTTGTTCGCGCGTCATCGCACCCACGGCGGGATACCAAACAAGGGCAAAGAGGCGGAGAGTGGGCGGAGCTTGCTTAGACCTGGCAGACAGACTTTACTTTCGGAGAAACGCTTGATACTTTATTACCTGCGACTCGTTTGTGTTCTGACCACATGAGCTTGGCTGTACACTATATCAGTAAAGTGATTAGACTTTCAAAAACACTGTTGTAATACATTGAGCCACTAAACATTGCTCTTATGACGTTTTTCTACAGGAGGTAAACGCGAAATACTTCCAAACACTTCAGATATAGTGTGTGTTAGTAAATGCAAGACTATTGATAAAATCCAGCACAACACTGTATGATAACGCTTCAGATGACTGTTTTAGAGCCTACAGCTAATCAATCTGTCACATTCTGGAGTGCTTTACAGGTCTAAAGAAAAATATTAATGATAAATGATCTTAAATCAAACAAATACATTTATAGAGATGGTATATAAGTATATAACTTTACTCACATGGGAAACGAGGCCACGTGAATGGTTTGTGAGCACAATTAAGTGCACACAGCATCCCATATCATCTGATAATTGTAAGAAATAAGTCCAAAAGGCAGCTGACTGTGTAAAGGCACATAAAACAGAACAAAAATACGATGAATATGCCGAGATCAGTGGCTAATCTGCCGGATTCAGCTGAGGTGAAGTGACTGCGACCAGCGAGACCTAGCTGTCACTCAAGTGGCCACGCCCTTAATTATGCAAACTTAATATAACCTAATATAAAGGAAATGGATGAGTTATAAAAAAATTCACCCCCCTCACAGTTGTCATGGAGGGTAATAATAGCTATATGAACCAAAATCGTTCTTTGTACCAGGCTGTAAACACCTTTTTTTCTGCTGTAAAGTTGGCCATTCTACCAGTGGGCTCAATTGCAACTTGCTCTATTATGGAGCCAGGACTAGCGGAATTTTGATGAATTGCAGTTTCAGTTACTTCCGTATTGGCCTCCCGAGGGAGAGCGGGAGGTTGCCGCTTGGTTTTGGACAGCTTTTGGGGTGGAAAGGGCAGCTATATCTGGCAACACTGACGACCAGAGATGTCATCTAGCTCTGGGATTATATAAAAAAAGCTCTGAACTCATTAATATGCACACTGCATGCTGCGTTTGACAAGCAACAACGTTTTCTACTGAGACAACGATGAAAATTTTCCTCCCTTGGTTATTTTAATCGTACATTTCACTTACTATCTATGTCGGACTTTTATTTTGAAAACGCGAGGGCAACGACAACACGAGGAACGTTCAAACCAAGCTGGCCACAGGACGCAAAATGCAAGATTTACAGATCACACATTTATTCATTTACATTCCGAAGCGGCATAAGGTATGTTTAGTTACATCTTTTGTTAATTTGTCATGTTCATTGTGTTTCAACAAACCCATGTAGATTGTTGAGTCTTGTCAAATCACTCAGCTCAACTGTCATCTGTTCATGCAGATATTGACATTGACTATAGCTTCAAATTACAACGCAATGCACCTCTATGACTCTCTTTTGTCACTTTTAATTATAGTTTAGCATTTATCCAGATCTGGTGATAAAAATAGGTTAAAGGCACTCTGATTGGGTTTATATTTGTCCGTGTTCAGCGTCTTCATTCTGTGTGTATATGTGTAAGAGCAGCAGGCAGTGTTGCCAGATATAGTTGCAGGGTTTCTGCTGGGTCTTAAAAAGTCTTAATGTCTTAAATTTCAATAACCAAATTTTAGGCCTTAAAAAGTCTTAAATCCACTAAAATTCTGTGTTGTAGGTGTTAAATAGCATTTATCGTTAGTCTTAAAAAATGCAAAAAAAATTTTTTGAAGCGTTTAGTCTTGTGAAAGTCTGAAATTTCATTCATCATGGTCTTAAAATGGTCTTTAAAAGTTCTTAGTCTTCAATTTGACTTGATAAAACCTGTAGAAACTCTGAGCTGACATTTTGCAGCCCAAAAGCTGCTCAAACCCCCGCCCAAACGCACTCAAAAAACATCAAAATATTGGATTAATTTTAATTTAGTTAAATCAGAAATTAAGTAAGTTACTATAATTGTCAGACTAAAACAATTTAACCATACAGCAGCCAACACCAATGGCCGTTTCCACTGCCAAAAGGCGTACCAAACCGTACCGTACCACTTTTTTAGTCACCCTTTGCAAAGGGTGCCAAAAGGCGGAGCTAGATGCGCAGCTGAGCGCTATTGGTTTACACAGATACGTCATTCGCTGCCGCAACAAGCCAGCAAATCCAGCGTTATGGATGTGACGTTTTGCAGTAAAAACATAAATTCACATAGAAAGTATATGTTAACATTATATTGAAACATCTGTTTATATTTTCCAAAACAATTAACCACAGCGTTATGGGGTTAGAAAAATCTGTAAACATATTTTTTTATTTTAAATTAGGAAAATAAAAATGCATCATGGATGTAACCAAAAAGTCTGCAAGTTTACAGTATACAACATACTTTGTAGAAATTCTGTGAATTAAACTGCACAAGCCAAAATAAATAATGCTAATCAAAAGGATAAGAGTTGGATCACTATAGAACAAACGTAAATTATTTTTATTTTATTTGACATTTTTGCATTTGTAAGGGAAAAGCTTCGTTATGGGTGTTACACTTTTCCGTTGTGGATGTGACGGATGTGAAATTGCCACTTGTGTGATTTTGGTAAATCAAATATAATAATTTGAAAACACTGACAGAGATATTTCTGAGCAAATTCTAAGTACTGTAAAATACTTGCTTACACAAATGTAGAAACTGTTTCTCTATTTTGGTGAAAACATTATTTTTTTTCATGGCAAGTTTGACATTTGCATGGAATTGCTCACACGTATAATAACAAGCCATGGTCGAACAGCCAAAAAGCCAAGAAGAAGAGCAGATTCTACCCTGTGCCTCGTAGTTTTTTTTCAAGAGTTCACACTTAGCTGATGATTGGTAATAAGCTAGTTTGGCATGCTGTCCTGGGAGAGAGCCCTGAGCTCATGAGATCGTTGAGCCCGGGGCTCCCTCCCGTTTGCAGAGCGAGAGGGGAGTTTGAGCTTAGGTAGATCTCAAGAACCCCCCCCCTCCTGCTGCTTATGGATTACTAAGGTGGTGTGTTACTGGTGGAATTTGAATATGGTGCTGATTTGGTTTATTCAATTTACTTAAGTCTCATGTTTTGGATTGTGGGAGGAAACCGGAGGATCCGGAGAAAACCCACGCAAGCAGGGGGAGAACATGAACTCCACACGAAAATGCTGTTCGGCTGGGTAGAGAACCGAGCCGGAGGCATTCTTGCTGTGAGGCCACAGTGCTAGCAACTAGGCCGCCATGCTGCCTTGTAGAGAAAAGAAGAGGAGAGGGGGTGGAAGGGGGGATTCTTCAAGACGAAGATGGCTAAAGGTAAGATGCTTGGTTATTTATACTAGGTTAGGAATCGTCTGATTGGTGGTTCGTACATTAGCTTGACTCTGGGCCAGCAGTGTCAATCGTAAGCACGTGATCCTCTCAAATTAGTTTATGAATAAACTTCACTACGAGCCAGTCTAAAGCGTGAGTGGTTTTGCTTACTTGCTTGTGCTCACGTGCGTGTCAATATTTGACATAACAAACTTCTTGAGCTGATTATAATAACGTGCTGATTATTGAAGTGCTTTTGTACCCGATCCTTTCAGAAACTGACCAACGCAAGAGTGACGTGTGAAAAGGAGCAAATTATTTTTTCAGCAAACATAATCAAACTGCCATGTTGAACTATTATCATCGCCTTTTAGACTATTATGAACTTGGAATGATGGAATTACTTTCTAACAAGAGGTTACATGTGCTGCTGAAGATTAAAGACACAGATGAGAGGTTTGCATTGACTGGGCTATATTTTGTGTTGTTTTTGAACCTAAATATAGACTAAATGTCTGCTGTGTGTAGTTTTTTGTAATTGGTAACATATTGGAGGCTGTAAAGGTCTGTTTGTGTTCATATATTCATTACAGATGTTACAGTAGGCTATTTTGCACTGTCATTGATCTGCAGTTATAATCAAATCATGTTCATAGAAATGTTAGTATAAACATGTATACACAAGTATTTACGTGTTTAAAGTATCTGTTTTGTGAGAAGTTCTTCTCATATGATATGGAACGACCCGTACAGCTTTACTGTAGACATTTTCTCGAGTGAAAATAACATTGACTGACACTTTCTGTCATACACCACGCCCACCAAAAGAGTACCATTGGTACCCATTTAGCAGTGGAAACGCAAGCCTGATAAAGGTTACCCTCCCGTACCGTACTGTACCACTCAGTGGAAACGGGCCACAACAGTAAACCACAATAGTAAAATTACAACATAACTGGATCACATCACAGTGCTGCACTTATTGTTCTGTAGATTACACTACCTATTCGCCTATTTATTTGTTTAAAGATAATATTTAAATAGTTTATCAATTTTTTGCATTAAATATCCTGTGAAATTAAAATAAAGTATTTTAGATGTTAGTTTCAGTCTGTTAGTTTTATGAATATCAATTGGCTAGTGTGCTCCAATGTGTCTCTAGTAAATCTGGTGAGCCTAAAAAGAATTCATTTGGCAACTCACGAAACAATGACTTGTTTAAAACAACAGAAGCAGGACACAGGAGTTCCACCTTATAATGGATTATAATGGATTCAGGTAGATGCATAATGGCGTAAATGCATAAGCTGTGAGTTTAACTGCATTCCCTGCGTTGTGCGCACGAATGGGAGTCAGGTTCTGATACAACTTTCTTTCACCTGCTTGCGAGTGGGCAGTTTGCACTACGCATTGGTCTCTACTAACTGAATGGATCTATGCACTGTAAAAAATCTTATGTGCTATTTACTAAAAAATAAATTGTGGTAACACTATTGCACATATTATTTTTAAGTATATTTCAAGACTTGATTTTTTAGCAAAAACCACTTGAATGAATTATGTGAAAATTACTAAATTTTTTGAGTGATAGAAGATGATTTTAATATTATTAGTGGAATGTGCTTTTATAATTTAAGCAAATCCACCACCATTTACTCATATTTATTTTTTTAACAAAAACCACTTAAATGAATCATGTGAAAATTACTATTTTTTTGAGTGATAGAAGAGGATTTTAATATTATTAGTGGAATATGCTTTTATAATATATGCAAATAAATCACCATTTACTCATATTTATTAATGAAAATTACTCATTCATTAAATGTAAAATATATAATGTATAATGAAAAAAAATTGAATTATTATTTTCAAGACATGTGCTTGTCATTTGTCATTGACAGCATTATTAGACCATCTGTTTTCACTGGTAAAAAGAGACATTTGTCATTATCAGATTCCCTCTTGCATTATATTCAACATTATATAGGCAAGGGTAGTTATACTGACACAGTAAACATTTATTTTCATGCACAACACTGTGTGAGCTATGAAAGAAAAAAAACATATCAAATGCTTTGTCGTAATCATAACTGTAAAATGCGATATGATCATTTAAATGATGCGCGGCCAGTTTCATTTTCACTTCCTAGTGCGGCTTATGGCTGCCGTCACTGTGAGAAAAAACACACACACATGCAAATTAAACCTCCTGCACGGCCCTCAAACGATCGCTCTGTGCAACAAACTGAACGTATTTACAACTTTATTAGATGTTATTCAGCCTATGCAGGTTCTGTTCACTAAAGTAGGCATCATTAGCGGGCACGCGCACATCCTCTCGCTAGTAAACCAACAGCTCGCGGTCAGCTCGTGTGTTTTTGCGGCCGCGAATACATCAGTACATTTGGACAGAAAATACATTTTTGGGGGAATTATACCTTATAAATACAGTATGTTACCCTTTTAACGCCATTTGGAGGTGTCCATGTTGCTGTGGAGACTTTTGCGTCCGCCTTTTACGCTTCTCTCCTGACCTTGAAAATATAATTGGCTGAATAGTAAGCTGAATTAAGATCGTGTGTAGAGTTAAATCGAGATCATGATCTTTTCTTCGATTAATCGTGCTGCCCTAATGTAAACAACAATTTAACTCACTAAACCAATGCACTTTATGTCACCTTTAAGCTCAGGACTAGCATCTTGCAGAGTAACTAGTAAAATATTATGCAGTTTCATCATAGCAAAGGCAAAGTAAACAGTGGTGTACAGTAACAGATTACAAATACTCAGATTACTGTAATTAAGTAGTTTTTTTCAAAAATTGTAATTTACTAAGTAGTTTTAAAAATGTGTACTTTTACTTTTGCTTGAGTATATTTTTAATGCAGTATCGGTACTTTTACTCCACTGCTTTCCTTCAACCTGAAGTCACTACTTTATTTTTTCTTGTCTATGTGGATTAGAAAAATCAGTCCTGTGATTCCTGTCCAATCAAATCACACAAAGAAGGTAAATCGCATCATAATGAACAACCTCAAGACATCAGCGATTTTATAATTGCAGCAAACTGATTGGAAGCATTAAAAGTGTCCAAGAAGATGTCCAAAATCTTTACACGCATTGACCTAGAGACTGTTTAGATGCATGTCACTGATGAGAAGATGACTGATGTTTACTGTATGATGACTGAAATGGCCTTAAACACCCAGCAGGCACTGGATGCCAACATGAAGTGAAAATCAGGTTGACATCAGAACCTAACGACAGGCCGAAGTCCAACCTAAAATCAACCAAATATCAGCGTCTAATGACACTACTGCTTGAAGTTGTGTGGACTTTACCACCATGACATCTATCAGATGTTGGATTTTGGTTGCCATACTGTACCTGACAAGTAAATGTCAGTATTTGACGTCAATATGACGTTGGTTTAAGATGTTGGCTTGACATTGGATTTTGGTCACTTTCTAACACAACAAAAAATCAACCAAATATCAACGTAAATTGATGTTGTTATTGTCCTTAGACGCTGGCTATACATTGAATTTTGGTCACCTGACATCACAACCTAAATCTAACCTAATATTAATGTCTTATGACTTGATGCACTACAGAATGTTACGTTTACACACATCCACAAATTACATGTAAACGCATCAGCTGTTTGCAACGTAATACTCACTACTCTTGAGTACTTTTGAAAGGGCTACTTTTTACTCAACCTTTGAGTAATATTTACAACAGATACTTTACTATACTTGCACTACATTTTTAGGCAAGTAATGGTTCTTTTACTTGAGTGTAATTTTTCTGTACTCTTTCTGCCACTGAAAATAAATGATTTAATAGAAATGAGTTATTAAAACTATTGTTTAAAAATGTATTGGAAAAAGTCTTAATTGAAACACACTTGGAAGTTGAAAAAGAAATACATTTCACAGGAAGGCATAAAATATATACATATTCAGCACTATGCTTCTCTCACCTAAAGCCATTAAGCGCTGAAACTTTTTAGGAAGTCTCTGGTTATTAAAAACCATGATGTTTATGCATATTTCATTTGGGGTGAGTTTTAGAAGGTTACAAAATGTAATCACTGCTATAATTAGGTATAAAATTACATGTGCTTTGACTTTGTAGACTTGTAGACCTCCTCCCCATCAAGCAGTAGGAGGCTGAAATGGATGTTTTCAGTGCATTCGATTGCTGCTCTCGGGTCCTGGACTCTTTCTGCACCACTTTGACCTCCTATAAGGTATGAAATGCATCTTTACAACAGAGAAACACTTTAAAAGCTTTCCCAGTAAAGTCAGTGTTGCTCTCAGTTCAGCTCAGTTTTACGGCTCTGCTCTGATACATTGCGTATATGCGTATATGTTGTTATTAATACCATATATAGTAAAAACTGGTATTATTTAATTGCTATAATGAAGTGTTTTGCTATACAGTGAGTGTATATAAATATAGGGTATGCTCAGATTGATTTGGTGTACATTTTAGAGCGCATTTTTAGCGTATTACAGTATTTTGGCTTCCGTCGTGGAGTGAAATATTGCAGTAAAGTGCAGAGACCTGCAGGAAAGCTTTTCCCCATCTTCTTCAATCATTCATAGAAAGACTCCAGAAGTATGACGCAACGGCTCGCACTGTAATTCCAGCCACTCCAACAATAATTCATCTCGCCATGTGTGCAGTAAGTAACTCGATGTTGTGTTTTTCCTCTTTCTGTTATGTAGGAAATTTATCCTCATTGCTTCAAAGTCTCGTTGTGTATTTGAATCAAATTTTCGGTGACATTTTGATGAATGTTGCAGTGAGCTCAGTTTTTTAAAGAGATAGTTCACCCAAAAGTTAAAATTAGCTATTTATTTGGTCAATTCCAGGCTATTCAAGGGAACTTTTTTTATTTAATAATGTGGCATTTGCTGAGGGTGTGGGTTAAAAGTAATGACGTTGTAAACTATGTTCAGTTCCTTGCGTTCTTAATGTATCGTTAGAAACCTCAGGTATTATCTTCGTGCTGCTTTTACAGCAATAGGAGATTACCTGTATGCTAATGTTGGCCTGTTAGTACTGAAAGCTAGCTTTTCACCCTTCAAATGACCAATTAGCTCGCACTAGACAACATCAAGTCTCATTGTAGATTTGAACAATATTTTCGATGACTTTTTGATGCATGTTGCAGTGAGCCCTGTGTTTTAAGGGGTTAGTTCTCCCAAAAATGAAAATTAGCTTTTTATTTGCTCAATTCCAGGCCATTTAAGCTAACTTTTTTTCTTTAATACTATGGCATTTGCTGAGGGTGTGGGTTAAAAGTTGTAATGTTGTTAATTATGTTTAGTTTGTTGCATCCTCAATGTATCATTAGAAGCCTCAGGTATTATTTTCATGCTTCCTGTACAGTTTATATTGTTTAACTGTCCAAGTGCCAGTAGTTCTTGACTCGCATTTTATGAAGCTCCAAGGACCACGACTTCAGCTAAAAATCTTGTTTGAAGGTGCAACAGGAGATAATGCTAACGTTAGCCTGTTAGCACAGAAAGGTTACATCCCACCCTGCGAATCACCATTCAGCTTGCACTAGACAACATCACTGCTTTAAAGTCTTGTTGTGGATTTGAACCTATATTTTCAATGACTTTTGATGAATGTTGCAGTGAGCCCTGTCTTTTAAAGGGATAGTTCACGTAAAAATGAAAATTAGCTTTTTTTACTTGCTCACTTCCAGCTCATTCAAGGTAACTTTTTTTTCTGTAATTCTATAATATTTGCTGAAACTCTGGGTTAAAAATTGTAATAATGTTGTTAATTATGTTTAGTTTCTTGCATCCTCAATATATCGTCAAAAGCCTCAGGTATTATTTTCCTGTTGCCCGGACAATTTTTATTGTTTTTACCGTCCAATGTCAGTAGCTCTTGACTTGCATTTTATGAAGCATCAAGGACCACGACTTCATTTAAAAATTTTCTTCTTTGACGGTACAATAGCAGATAATACTAACATTAGCCTGTTAGCACTGAAAGCTTACCTCCCACCCTCCAAATCACCATTCAACGCCTCAAGTATTATTTTCGTGCTGCCTGTACAGTTTATATTTTTTTAACTGTCCAGATGCCAGTAGCTCTTGACTTTGACTCTTTGACCTTAACTCTTTGACTTTTTCTTTGACTTGATAGAATGAAGCACCAAGAGCCATGACTTCAGCTAAAAATCTCTTTTTGAATGTGCAATTGGAGATAATGCTAACGTTAGCCTGTTAGCACTGAAAGCTTACATCCCACCCTGCAAATCACCATTCAATTTGCACTAGACAACACCGTCTTATTGTAGATTTGAATGTATATTTTCGATGACTTTTTGATGAATGTTGCAGTGAGCCCGATCTTTTAAAGGGATAGTTCACCCAAAAAATGAAAATTCGCTTTTTATTTGCTCACTTCCAGGCCATTCAGGGTAACTTTTTTTTCTTTAAACTGTGGCATTTGCTGAAGCTGTGGATTAAAAGTAATAACGTTATAAACTGTGTAAATCCTTGCATTCTCAATGTATCGTCAAATGCCTCAGGTATTATTTTTTCATGATGCCTGTCGAGTTTATATTGTCTTTTACTGTCCAAGCACCAGTAGCTCTTGACCTGCATTTTAAGAAAAACCAAGGATTACGTCTTCAGCTAAAAATCTTCTTTGAAGGTGCAATAGAAGATAATGCTAATGTTAGCGTGTTAGCACTGATAGCTTACGTCTCACCCTGCAAATCACCATTCAACTCGCACTAGACAACATCAAGTCTTGTTGTGAATTTGAAGGGATATTTTCAATGACTTTTTGATTAATGTTGCAGTGAGCCCAGCCTTTTAAAGGGATAGTTCACCCAAAAATGAAAATTTGCTTTATATTTGCTCCCTTCCAGGCTATTCAAGGTAACTTTTTTTTTTCTTGAATTCGATGTAATTTGCTGAACCTGTGGGTTAAAAGTAATTATGTTGTAAACTTTGTTCAGACTCTTTGACTATAACTCTTTGACTTTTTCTTTGACTTGATATAATGAAGCACCAAGGGCCACAACCTTAGCTAAAAATCTTCTTCTTTGAAAGTAGGAGATGATGCTAACATTAGCCTGTTAGCACTGAAAGCCTATTTCTCACCCTGCAAATCACCATTCAACTCACACTAGACAACATCAATTCTTGTTGTGGATTTGAACTAATATTTTCGATGACTTTTTGATGAACGTTGCAGTGAGCCCGGTCTTTTAAAGGAATACTTCACCCAAAAATTTTAATTTGCTTTTTATTTGCTCCTTCCAGTCCATTTAAGGTAACTTTTTTTATTAATACTGTGACATTTGCTGAAGTTGAGTTTAAAGTAATGATGCTGTAAACTATGTTCAGTTTCTTGCATCCTCAATGAATCGTCAGAAGCCTCAGGTATTGTTTTCCGGTTGCCTGTGCAGTTTATATTGCATATTGAAGTACTTGGCATCACTTTATATTGTGGCCTTATTTACTGTGTACTTATATTTAAGATGAATCATTTAGTGCAAGTCACGTATTATGTATGTTTTAATGTTGTACTTGATCTGCATGTGCAGTTAATTACATCTGTAATTACCTTTTGCAATTACACCGTTGACCCATCCTTTACACCTTAACCACCCTTAAACCTGCTCATACCAACAAACCTGTCCCCAACCTATTTTCCACCTCAGTACTAGCGTCATAAGTGTTGGTAATACAATATGGATACATTGTATTTTTTGAGGGAAGTTAAGGCCACTAACTGATAAGTGTGCCCAAATATTTGCTAAAAAAGACATCTCCAAAATATCCCGTGTATAAATCTGACTTGAATATGTCCAAACAATAAAACATGTCTTGATTTACGTACCAAAAAGGACTAAAGGTTTGCATACTGTTAAAAATGCAGAAGTATGAATGAGATAATTTTCATCAAATATATGTATATACTACAGAACAAAGCTGAACTGTAATAACTGAGCCATTAGCACCACTTTTTGTGGGCTTTTTCAGTGTTAACTACCTCGTATAAACATTTCTGTGAGACTGAAAGCCTTCCCAATTTGGGGTGACATGGTGGTGAGTGTGTGAAGATGGAATTACATTTTTGGGTGACTTTTACTTGCACAAACTTTTGTGACTCTGTCATGCTGTGACTGTACAAGCAGACAGATTGGGTAATTAGAGTTAGAAAATACACAAAACAAGCCCAATTAATATAACATTATGTCATTCATTAATAGGACAGCATGCCAAAGGCGATAATATGGTGAGCGCATAATCAGTCAAAAAAAGAAAAGAAAAGATTACCCCATAATTTACTAACCCTCAAGCTATCCACAGTGTATACGACTTTCAGTAACACTTTAGTTTGTTCATGCTATTTATGCTATTACTACTGGCTTGTCACATTCTTTTTATTAAGATATTAACTGTTTATTAGTAGTTATGAAGTATGATCTTATTCTACATCCCTAATCCTACCCAAAACCTAATACTAACTTCTACCTTACTAACTATTAAAAAAGCTAAATCTAATTAGTAGTTTATTAAGCTAGTAGCATGGTTTGTAAATATAATGATTTGTGACCTAAACTAAAGTGTTACCTGACTTCTGTCAGGTGACAAAGTCAGAGAAGTTTTAAATTTTATTCTGGCTCGTCCATGCTGTATATTGGTTTTGGATATTGGCCCTTTTTTAAGCTTCCAAAAGTGCATACATTTGTTATACAGGTGGTAATGCATGTCTTATGAAGTGGACTGATGTTTTTGTGTAACAACAATATTTCAAATTTAAGTATTAACTCAAATCACTGATGACGTTTCTCGACAACTTCTTGGCCTATTGTAAGAGTAATATACTGTATAATGTTAAACTGTAAAACCAAACCAACTTTTTTTTAAATTATTGTCTTCTGTGTTAACCAAACTGTTTGGTATTTGATTTCTGAGATATTCATCTATTCCTGGAATGTCTTCTGTTATGCGCCATACATCGAGCCCGAGATCAGTCAAGATGTTGTCTAGAACGCACATTCGCCACTGTTAACAACTTCCTGTAAAATCTAACTTGCTGTAAAAAAATCAATTACAACAAAAATACTGTATTTGTATAATGTATTCTATATTTACAGAATTATATGTATATTTTTGCAGTAAAAATAGCTGAAACTTTACAGACACATTCTAGAGACACCAAAGGTCTATCTTAAATCTTGTAAAAGGGGGAAAATAGGTGCCCTTTAATGTGAACATTTTGACCATTTTAGAGCCGTCCCATCCAGCTCAAAACTAATAGAAATTGACATCCATTTTTTTTCCAGCATTCCACCTCATTGCTTCATCACACTCAGTGATTTATTGATGTTTTCATGCAGATCTGCTCATGCTCTGCCACTCTTCTGTTCTCCATGTCTTAATTTGATTCTAATAAGCCATAATGCATAACATCTAAAATCCCACAAATTACTGTGCATTTTGGCCTTGATTTTCCTGGATGCACAATAACACCAGCACAGCTTTGTTCTCTTTATTTTTAAACTAACCTCTTCCTGTTTTGTTCCCAGGATTCCTTTTGAAGACTCAAGAGTGTAACACATCCATCGATTGGAGGATTCAGGAATCAATTCTGCCATCTTCTTGGCTTACTTCACTCTATCCCAGCATGCTGGAGTTCCTCTTATGTGAGAGACTACAGTTTTTTCTCTATCCCGTATATATCGAAACTGCAATATTTCCACAGAAAACAATCGTTACAGCTTGAAAAGTCCTTCAGTTCAATCCTCATAACTGATGCCATCACTGGGAATTACAGAAGCAACTATTTCTTGCTTCAAGTAGGCTTTGGAGGCGGCCAAGGGAGTGTTTCATTTTCAACTGAGGCTTGATCGAAAGTATTAGACGTGCCAGAAGAGACTATAAATTTGCAGTGGAGATAAAGTAATTTTTTGTGCCACTAGTGGCTTCAAATAGAATTGCAGATCTAGTCAATCAGTCCCTAACGTGACAATTCACCGGGAAATTTAATGCCTGCTCTATAATTGAAACCAGACGATGTTTATGTGCATGTGTGTACAGTCTGCCATTACATTAAATGGTGGATTCCTCCGGGTAAACAAGGCAGATATAAATACCAATGGAATTAATTCTATTTTAGCTGGGGCACAGCATGCGTGTGTGTTGCAGCAGTGGAAAGCGCAGTCGTTATAAATGCTGAATGAATGTCAGTCTGCTGAAATCAGCCTTTGTCCTCATGAATAATACAGTATGCTGACTAAAGGACAGTTTGTGCATGTAAACTAGCGGTTGACCGGTATAGATTTTCAATTCAATACTGATATTATCTAGAGAACAACAGGGCAGATGGATGATTATATACAATCAAAGTTCTGGCTACACCTACCATATTTTTAGTTTCATGTTTTTAGCCAATACAACAACTGCAAAACTGCACAAATGATTGATGCTAAATATTAAAACCAATTAAAATGCTTTATTCTTTGTTTGCTGTACATTCCAGCTCTTCACAGCCAACTCTTGAGATTTGTCAACCAGCTTTTGGGGTCATGCAGGGATGTTCTTTTTTTATCTGTATGGATGCATTCTTCACATATTATAATATTCACATATTTACACTGATTTAAGCATTCCAATTTTGAAATTAAAACAATTGAATAGTTACAAAACTAAAATGAATTATTTAGTAAGTGTACTTTTTTTGCTTTTATTCTTGCCATAATTAAAAAAAATATTTGTAATCCATATCCTGTTTTCATTAATATTTTAATAAACAGGTGGAACTGTGAACAAAAGCAAGTGATGCCTTGAAGTTTGATTGAAAAAACATCTTGAACGGTTATAAAAATCTTTATAATTATTAAAATAATTTATAAAAATAATTAGTTTAAAAATCTTAAATGATATTAATGATTTGATGTAGTTCCGGAAACTTCCTACTTCTATGTTTATCTGTCTGATTTTATGGTCAGTTTCTTTTGACTGCCGCTGGTTATATCTCATCGGTAACCGCGTCAAGTATAAAAGCCTGGTCCATTTCATTAGGTCAGCAGAGGTCTGCGACGCGGTGCCAGGCGAAAGTATAAATCAACCCTAAATCAACCTTGACGCACCCAGTTGAATGAATGCCGCGAGCGCGCCATGAGTCTTGTGACAAGAACTGACTAATCAGCTTCATACTTTGTATGTAATATACACATTTCAGTAGACTAATTATCTCAGACAAACACAGAACACCCAAGCACTGCAGTGCTTTGTAATTTTCTCCATAAATAAAACTTGTGTCAGAGTGACACTGGTCTAGATGTCTCGAAATAACACAATAAAATCAACAAAAACTGTAACAACAAATTTACCAAGGGCATGGTTACCAAAAAGACAATTTTTTTTTTAAATAAATGTACAAATGTTGGCAAACTGGCAATCCTCAGCCCATCTTTGCTCCTAAAGCACTAGACCTTTCTTGGATGCTCCTTTTGTACCTAATCATAATCACCTGTTGATATCACCTGTTTCAAATCACATCATTAATTAAATGTGTTATAAGAACCTAAATTGGAAAACGTGTTTATTAAAAAAAAGAAGTCTTGAGGAACACATTAAATAAAGTGCTGTTGTATGGTCTGCAATGAAATACAAGTCAAAGTACATTTAGAAATCACTTTCTTTTTTCAGTTGCGTTTTCCATAATATTTTATTTTATTTTAATACTTATTCATTTTTTTCTTCTTTGACTTCTTGAAGTGATCACTGGTCACTTGAGAACCCAAAGATCAAATTGTGATTGGTAAATTCACTCAAGTGTGTACAAATGTTTTATGAAACGCGTTATCAGAAATGAGGTCCAGATTTTTCAAATGTAATACAGCTTAATTTTTATTTTCTAATACATTTTTTTTTACCAAGATTTACAGAAAACATATAATTCAGTGTAACAGAAGTTTATAGAATAGAAAATTGCTTCCTGCATATTTATAATAAAATTGATTTATTGTTTCTAATTCAGATATCAAAAAGTTCTGAAATCAACAAGCCTTTTCATAGAGAAGTAAAATATATTGTTTTATTTTCAGAAATACTAAGTCAAAATTAAGCAAGTTTTTCTATAAAACAAGAAAACAATCAGCTAGTCTAGGGGTGACCAAACTCGGTCCTGGAAAGCCGGTGTCCTGCAGATTTTAACTCCAACTTGCTTCAAAACACCTGCAAGAATGTTTCTGGAAAGCCTAGTAAGAGCTTGATTAGCTAGGCCAGCTGTCTCTGATTGGGGTTGGAACTAAATAGGACACCGGCCCTCTAGGACCGAGTCTGGACTTCCCTGAGCTAGTCTGTTAAGCAAAATAATTTTTACTTAATTGTTTTTTTTAAAGCAACAAGTTCCACTTGTCTAGAAAATGCCTTTTTTATTTTTATATTTTATAAATACATATATTTTGACTAAAATCCAGATTGTTTTACAGTGTCCCAGACAGAGATTTTGATGACTTCCCCAACAGTTTTTTTTTACAGCCCTGTTTCAGAAGTGTGATGGCACTCCATTGTGCTCGCAAGCAATTGAGGAAACTGAAATAAGAATGAATGTCTGCTGCTGCTCCTACTGCCGACAGAGGTGGAGCAACATAAAAGGATCTGTTGAAAGAGTAGAGGATGCGATGTGCCTGAATGCAGTAAAGCCGCAAAAAAGGGGCACAAGTAGATTGTGTGATCTAGTATTGTCAGGTTGTGTGAAACCTGAGCTTTTGCCTCGTTCTCCATGACCCGTTGTAGAGCAGGATGCATTTGCAAGAGATATTAAGCTTTAAATGGATGTGTATAAGTGTAGAGAGAGAGAGAAAGAGGGTGGGGAGGTCGAGCAAGCAAATGAGAGAGATTGAGAGAAAGGAAGAGAGAGAGAGAGGGAAGCAGCGCACGAATGCAACAGAGCAGCGGAGGAGAGGAAATAGAGAGAGAGGAGGAGGACTAGGCGTTACGCTCGCTCCTTCACAAGCTGCCTGCGAGATGCCAGGACTGCTGCAGAGAGATTGCCGTTTCTTTTCTTTTTCTTTCTTTCATCGGCTTTGCGTTGCGGTGAACTCTTCATCCTCTCATCTGTCTCGGAGGTAACAAGTCTCTGTAAGACAAATCATTACTTATTGTCTCCGCTGGCAACTTGCTTGACTTTTATTTTTTTTTTTTATCTTCTGTTATTTACAGCTCTCATCGATTTCGGGAGTCACTTTACCGACGTGCATGTTAGGGAATCCAGAAGCACTTATGTTGGCTTTTTGAGACTGCATTGATGCATAAGTGAAAACCCCTAGAATTTACTGTTGTACGTGCATGTTCTTGCGCATGGTGCAGGAGGTGTAGAGTAATGCGTTATTGATTTTTGGATTGTGAGGAGCATGTTGTGTGCATTATGTTGGGACTGGGCTGGGTCACCTGTCCTCCGCGTGGACCCTTGAGGGGAACAGCCGCCAAGTGGGTATGTGATGGTGCCCTAAAAAGTTTCTAGAGGTTTTAAATTGTATTACGTTGAAGCATTTAGATGCAACAGGATGTTAAAAGTGGGAAACACATTTATCAAATTCTGTTTCTATTTTCATTCATTAATGACAGCTTTCTATGCAAACAAAGTGTTTTTATAGGACGTTATTTACATAAATGTGCATGTGTGTCTATTTAAATATGTTGTCATAAAAGC